>NC_088920.1:6772500-7052500 GCF_038396675.1 Hydra vulgaris
AAGATAATTTGACTTTAATAGCAGAATTAAAAATAAAAATTTCCAGAATAATAGGCCGTATGCAAGTATCTCTAAATGTGGCTGGAAATAAAGTTTCGTTGCACATATTTGGTGTCTAACTTCTAATCTTTCTAAAGACTGAAATATAAATATTTTGTTGTAAAAACAAAATGTTTACAGCTTTAACTTCATGGCTAAATATTTGTCGGAGAAACACAAGGGATAAAGTCAGGGAGCGGTATTTTGCATATGCAAAAATTTTATTGAAAACAATATAAAAATATACTTTCACCTATCTGTACAAATATTAAATCATTGTAAGTCGTTATAAGAGAGAAAGCTTTTCCATTCTTAGCGCCCTCCTCCTACTCCCCCTCCCCACTTCTTTTATTTTTAAACTAGCTGATATTAGTTATATAAAAAAAAATCACACGACATCCAAATTTTTATTTTTACATTTAAAAAATTTTTTTTATTAAAAAAATTCAAAGAAAAATACCAGGAATAGAGTTTTAAAAATTATATTTAAAAAGGTCATATTTATAAGTCAGTGTTTTTATTTAAATTCTCTTTCAAATTTTTTCACTTTTGCAAAAATCTGAGCACCACAAACTTTCTTTATGTCAAGAACATTGGTTTATTTTGCAAAGTTTTTTTTACCTTTAAAACTTCAGTCATAAAGTTTTTTTTATCTTTACAAACGAGTTAGGAGATAATAACCCTTGTGATCTTTTTAAAATTAATGTTTTAAATTAGTTTAACTTTTCAAAAAAATATTGTTTTAAAAAATAATGCCTGTTCTATAAAAAGGTCGGATTTCTCTGGTTTAGGAAGCAAATTTTTTCGTTTGCTCTTTAATTTTCTTTTTTTTTATAGTATATAACGTTGCCTTTTTTTTTTTTTAGTAGTGTATATTTTGCTTTTAAATAAAAAAAGTTACATAAAAGATTACACGTAAAAACAATATAAATAAATATGACAATTTAAAAAACAGATCGGGACACAAAGAAGATATGGGTAATGCAATATCATCTCAATCTTTTCATAGAGTTCCTTAAAAAATAAATATCATCAAAAAGTTCTAATAAACTGCAGATATTAGTAAGATGTTAAATTTCCAATTTAAACACTCAAAAATTTAAAATATAAAAACCAATACATAATCAACTAAATGAGAGCTTGAAACTTTGATGAGTTTAATGATGTTTATGATTATATCATATTATCTTTTTTTTTTTTTTGAAAATAATTGCATTTCTTGGTACTGGAAATGTTATCGAAAACTCTATATATTTATTTAATTTCTTAGGAAAATAAAAAAAAGTTTTTATTGATTTGTTCTTAAGAAATACTTTTCCTTTATATTTTTTTCAAACTTACAAATAAAGTTAGCTGTAGAGAGTTTTTTATATATTTATACATTAACATTAGTTGTTGATTAATATCTATTTCATAAACATTTATCATTTTCATGTCTCGTTAAGGGTTTAGTGTACTCCCCTTGTTTTTTCCGCCTATAATTCAATACACATGTTTTTGAACATTAAGTATTTTTTTAAGTTTTGTAGGTTGCGTGCTACCCCATGTAATATAGACAAAATTATAATAAAAAAATGAATTAAAGAAAAGTATAATTTATTTGCCTATTACATTCTAAAAAAAATGTCCTTAAATCTCTAAATTCCGACTGGAACGTCCAAATTCCGACTATACTTCTAAAAAACCAACTATAAGTTGAATCCACGGCGCTTAAGTAACAGGCCTTGACACGCAAAACTTTGGAAAAAACGTGTGAGTCGATATTTCAAAAACCAAAATGTTGATAATTGTTTTAAAACAAAATATGTTTCTCCCGTTTTAAAAAAAATAAAACGAATTAAAAATTTGTACAGTTAATAAATTTTTTTAAGTTTTTATTAATAAACTTTATTTTATTGCTTCAATTCATAAAATTGCTTAAATAGTGAAATAAAAAAGTTTTATATCAGGTAAAAAATAAAAGGTAAATAAAATAGTGGTAGGGTAGCTACACTAGGGTGGGTCGTACTTTTAAAATTTTGGATATGGGAGCGCGCGCAACATTTTTTTTATGTCTTAGTGTATTAGAAGAGACGTGAATAATTTTTTTTTTTCTTAAAAAGTTCATCTAGTGTGGGCGCAGGGCGTTTGAAAAATGTCAGTTTTACGAAAATCTTATCATATTGGCATTTTTCGGCCTTTTTTATATTAGCCAAAGGAAAGGCAATTATTAAAAAACAATAAGACATAATATAGACATAAAAAAATATATATATATTTGGTGCTACTTTTTTAATGCTATACAAACACGATAGACGTAAGAAAAGTTGGCTACCATTATGGATTTTACAAAAAAATTCTACTTATAAATTTTAAAAATGAGAGCGTGCGTGATATTTTTTTTATTATGGATTATTTTATTAGGATATTAGAAAAGACGTGAACAATTTTTTTTTTTCTAAAAAGTTCATCTATTGTGGGCGCAGGGCATTTAAAAAACGATAGTTTTACTAAAAATGCATCAAATTAGCACTTTTCTGTCCTTTTATTTAAGCCTATGGCGATGCAATCATCAAAAAACAACCAGGTATAATATAGACATTAAAATAAAACATAGTTTGGGGTGCTACTCTTCATAAAGTCATAAATAAAATATATAAAATGTCATCTAAAAGAAACAATATATTTAAAGTTCAACTTTTTTACTGTGATCATAAATAATCAAAGCAAAAACATCAAAAAATTAATATTGCTTAAATTAATTTAAATAGATCTTTTTTTGATTGGTTCACGGGCATGATTTTTCGATGTGCTAATGTTGCTCTTATGAACCCATCTCTTCTATCTTTTCCAAATACCGATTGAGAAGCTCGTGTGACTTCTTGGACACATCGTTCAATAGCTTGCCCATGAACAGGAAAACAAGGTACATACATCGGAATATCATTGTATTTTAAAAATTCATCCTTTGACAATAAACATGTAAGTAAAGGTTCGTGTACATCCAAGCTCCAATCAATTAGATCAAAAAGTGATTCAGCATTTTCATTATGTATACGATGTTTTCTACTTCTTATACTAGTGTTTCCGTATTTTAAATCTCCTCTTAATTTTAAAATTGTTTCAACTGCAAATTGTCTTTCTGTTTTTTCTAGACTACATAACAACGTTTGAAGAACATTTTCACTATGAGCATTCCATGAAGAAGATAAAACGTAGGGCATTACAATGTCTTTAACTTTAAGTCTTTGATGACAAAGAAGTTTTAACTGCTTGAGTATATGATTAGGCCCTTCAGTCCACTTCCACTTTACTTTGATTTCAAACCAAAGTGGCGCATAAACACCAACAATAAACTCCACCAGAAGTTGCAGATTATATGTTTCTTCAACTGAAAGTACGATTTCGGAGCACCAAAGTAAACATATTCTAATTGCAAAATTCAACCATCTTGCATGCGAATGTGGACCAATTTCTTTACTTTTAAGATTTTCCGGAAAAACCCCAGCGTTAATTGCATGGGTAATTTTATAAAGATACTTTTGATCATCTGATAGCGACTTTACAACTTCAGAGTCAAGTTCTATTATTGCATTAGGAAATTCAATTTTTACTATGCTATCTTTGACTTTGAAGCTAGTTGCCTTACCTTTAAGTTTTCCAATAGAACCAGAAAAGTTATTTTTAGACGTAGTTTTTCCATCAAGCTGAATCATTAGATGTCGGAGAGGTAGTTCATTTGTATGAAGAGCACAAATTATCCACATTAATTTTTTATCCAATTTATGTTCAAGGAAATGTATAACACCTCCTTTCCAACCAGTGTTTAAATTTGTTGAGTCTGCACCAATGGCAACTTTTTCTGTATTATCTGCATTTTTGTTGCCAATGTCCGAATCGTCTGTTGTTTTAAATTGTACTGTTAAAGGAGAAAATAAATTATGTTAAACAATTTTAATGAAAAAAATTTATAATCAATTTATACTCAACTTTTTAATTCACAGTTTAAACAAAAATTGACAAAAGTATTTTTAGTATTTTAGCATTTACTTGCACCCTCACTAAGTGTTCCAGGTATTTTAGAGTCTGATTCTTTTCTACCTAAATATCTTGTTAACCGATGTGTCTCTGGTATATCAACTAATCCTATTTGTAAAGAACTTTTGTTACCAATTTTATTTCTTTGAGCTTGTAGGAAAAATAGTTCTTGCAAAGGTATCTTTGCTACTTTTGGATATATGCAAGTTACATGAGCTTTAAAAAGACAACCATTGCATCCATTTTCATTACAGCTAAAGATGTTGCACTTACATTTCGTCAAGTCAAATAACTTATCAAGCTTGTCCGTATACATATTTCTTTTTTTTTGTAGTTCTCAGTTTTCTAATGCCTTTTGCAATCTTCCATTCAAGGACAAGTTTATCGACTGCGTATTTTTCTGAGACCAACGGGATTGTAGAATTTGCTGACATCCAAATACTTTTTATTTTAATAAATATTTGTATACACATACATCTTGTATTCAAATGTGTAACTGATCTATCACGCAACAAAATTCCATACCGTAAACTATCTCTCAGCGTAGGCAGTTCTGATAAACAAAGTTCGAAACCATTACCCAATAGCTCATGCTATTTAGGGCATTTTAACATTGTTTGAGCTCGAGTAGATTTAGCCATTTATAGCAATGAAATTGATGTTATGTTTGTTAAGAAGTATTGGTATTTTTTGTAGTAGTTAAAAAAACGACCTTTATAAATATGTTTCAAATTTGTTAATTACATTTTTATTACAATATTTAGGATGCCAAAGTGATCATAAATAAATAAAACTCGTTTAAACCGCAAATCGTCAGGAAACTATTATCTTAGTAATTATCCTACAAATAAGCTATTGGAACTTTATAAAAATAAAAAATCCTACACCATTTCCTGTATTTAAATAATTTTAATGGTTTTTAATAATAATGGAAGGGAGGATATAAGCCCAAAGCCCACAAAGTTTGATGACTATGTTTCATGATTCACCTCATTTTATACTAGTAGCATTACGCACATTGAAAATAACAACAACAAGTTTAGTATACTAATTTTTTTTAAAGTTTTTCGTAAAACTGTCGTTTTTTAAACGCCCTGCGCCTACAATAAACGAACTTTATAGGAAAAAAAAAATTATTCACGTCTTTTCTAACATCCTAAAAAATTTTACGCGCGCTCCCATTTCTAAAATTTATAAGTAGATATTTTTTGTAAAATCCATGATGGTAGCCAACTTTTCTTACGTCCATCGTGTTTGTATAGCATTAAGAAAAGTAGCACCGAATATATATATAATTTTTTATGTCTATATTATGTCTTATTGTTTTTTAATAATTGCCTTTCCTTTGGCTAATATAAAAAAGGCCGAAAAATGTCAATATAATAAGATTTTTGTAAAACTGACATTTTTCAAACGCCCTGCGCCCACACTAGATAAACTTTTTAAGAAAAAAAAAATTATTCACGTCTCTTCTAATACTTTAATACATAAAAAAAATGTTGCGCGCGCTCCTATATCCAAAATTTTAAAAGTACGACCCAACCTAAGCTACACCTAACATACAAGTTGGTCCACCAAACATACAAGTTATCATGACACCAAAAAAAGTTTCTGCAAGAGAATCTGGGTTATCTAATGCTTTTCCAAAAAGACCACTCCATGATATAATAACATTTTTTAAATTTTAAGTTTTTTGATCACCACTTAAATTATCAAAATCTTCTTTAAAAAAAAATTATCATCAGATTTCGATATTTTCGAAGTAATGCATGTCAATGTTCGAATAGAAAATAGTTTAAAATCATCACGCAATTTTTCATAAAGTTTACGAGGAGTATTAAAATACTCAAATGCTCTGATGATTACACTAAGAATATACTTGTTTGTGTTTATGGGATCAATTTGCTCATTCATTACTATTTCTTTACTGTTTGGTGTCAAAAGGTTCAAATATCGCAAAATTTCTTCAAATTTAGACCGTGTGTTAACAACATTAGACACAGTATATACTTTTCTTTTTTCCACCATTGAAATATGATTCAAACTTTAAACAGCAATCAAATTTAAATAGAAATTTTGGTGTTGCATAATTAATAAAGTCTGTGGATTGTACACAAAATTTGCTATCTGAAATGAAGGCTACAATTTCAAAAGTAAAATTGCGTTTTTTATTTAACTATGCGTCACAAAACATGTCAAAGTTAAAATTATCTTGTGCTAAAAATAAATCGATTTTGTCAAAAAATTTTGGCTTGAGGATAATGCAAGCTTAGTTGATCTTAAAGAGTGTATAGATGTTAGTATTTAACTTAAAAGAGAATTGGGCAAATTGATGGTGGATTTTTTGGTCTTTCTCTTCCTTTTACCTTAACTTTTCAAGATTTTTCGGCCACTTATCACATTATTTGCATTAGGAATGCATTTTATTCAACATTTTTTCTCTTCTTCGTCTCTTGGAAATCTATAAACTGAAATTTTATTTATAATTAATATATTAAAAAGAACCCATTTGCCTGGTTTATAAATAAAACTGTCTAGCCACACCGTGACGTCATGTTATGACGTTAGTTAGCGGTGTGCTTGTGGGTAGTGTTGTCATAAACTGAAATTTTAGTATTCTGTACCAGCACCTATGAATATACTCGGTACTCGTTATCAAATTCGGTACCTAAATGAAGGAAGAATTACACTGGCCACAAACCAAATTGTAAGCGTTGATAATGTGTGCATAAAAGCGTGCATAAATACAACATTATGAATTTGCATTTTTAGCAAAAACTTGTATTTTTTGTATTTCTAGCCTGTTTTCTTAAAATCTTTCTGAAGTATAAAAAAATATTTTCCGTCGCTCGTTTTGTTGTATGTAAATTGCTATACCAAATTTTTGTTTTTTTACAAAAAAAAAAATACTTTTACAAAAAGCAATTTTTTGGAAATGACTTACCTCCTACGTATCAGAGACCGCTAGGAATTTCAAAACCATTCCAAATTAGGCTTTAATTGACAATTTTGGTGCCATCAAAAAGATATCAAGCGGTTTTTTCATTATAAGATTTAGAGTCTGTGGGCCAAACCTTAGCCTGTGGGCCAAACCTTAGCCTGTGGGCCAAACCTTCGCCAAAATGTCTTATACGACTTATAGGATTTTTGAACAAAAAAAAAAAAGAAAAAGCTTTGATAACTATAAACGCTTTTTAACTTATGTGTTTTTATTTAATGGGGTTCAAATTTGAAATGTTTTTTGTTCCAAAATCTAATAGAATCCTAAAACACTTTTTGACTAGGTTAGTTGCTGAAAATAAAGTCTATGAGTTGGAACCGTCAATTTTTCTTTAGATGCTATATTTAGTTTCAAGAATAAAAATAATTAAAAATAAAAATCGTAAATTTAATACTAGTACAAGTTGTTTATGTTCGAAAAAGGGGAAAAATGAGTCAAAACAACAAAACTGCAAATCCTCTTTATTTTATACGCTATTACATCGTTATTTTATGATATTACTCTTTACTTATTGATGGTAATTCTGAAAAATATCTGAATGAAGCTTTATAAATAGCGCTGCTGGACGGTTAAAATTGCTCGGTATTAATATTAGTACCAATAAACTCGGTACTTTGAACGACTTTTACCATAACTACCTTTTTAATAAAGATCCGTGTTGGTACCGAAATAC
This sequence comes from Hydra vulgaris, assembly GCF_038396675.1. NCBI lineage: Eukaryota > Metazoa > Cnidaria > Hydrozoa > Anthoathecata > Hydridae > Hydra > Hydra vulgaris. The sequence continues at coordinate 6,780,231 of NC_088920.1, forward strand.
CGAGTACTGTGACAACACTACTAGAGGGAAGTTTTATTTAAAAAAAATTGCTTTTGAGCTATAAAACTTTTAAAAGTAATTTTGTTGCTATTAACAACTCAGCTAATGTCAAATTAACAATTCAGCTCATCTATATTAGCTGAATTGGTCTAGAAATAAAAAATTCAGTTCAGCTCATCTATATTAGCAATGTTGGTCTAGAAATAAAAAAAACCATGAAAATTTTAGTCACGTAGTGATGTTTAATAATTTCTTGCTTAAATGAGAGGCTAATGTTCCATCTATTATCTTACCTGTTTTTTTGTAGTGCCTATTATGAGCTAACTAAATATCAAGAATTTATCTTTTCTTATTTATACTAACACTAAAATATTGAAAATACTTAAGACAAAAATAAAGACCGTGTGGTCTTTATTTTTGTCTTTATTTATTGATAATTATTTATTACTAGTCTTTAAAATGGTTTTGTCTTTATTGGTGTTAGAATTCATTGAATGGCTGGAGACCTCTTTTTAGTTTTAACAGTTTTCACCTTACGCCAATCCCTTTTTATAATGTCTTTCTAACAGTTTTTTATATACATTTTTTTATATATTTTCATTCTATTTTATTTTACGTCTGATAACTGTCTGAGCTAACCAGACTAAAATATGATATGAAAAAACTAAAAATTAGTAAGTACTTAGCTGTGTTTTATGTTATATATTATACACATTATTAAGTACAACAAGAAATGTCATTGAAACAATTGCTAATCTTAGTTTTACAATAACTACATCAATAGTACATCAATATTACAGGATATGCACATTGTTATACTAATCCTCAAAACTACTAGCATTGACATTAAAGACACTATTTAAAAGCTCAATAAGCAGAGCACATAAAAAAATTAGAAAAATAATAACCCAAAATATTCAAGAAATTTCAAGCCCTTAATAAAAAGGAAGGGGGGGGGGGTTTGAAAAAAAAAGCGTGAAATTTTTATTTTTTATGCATAGCTATAGTAAACAGTAACGTGTGCTGTGGATCGCTAAAAACAGAAGTAGTCTTATAGAAACCTTAACTGTTCAATAAAATTTAAAAAACTAAATATTTGATTTTAACAAAAGCCGATGAAAAAAATCTTTATCGATAATTGATTGACCAATAAAACCAGATAAGAATACGATTATCATTTAGGGAAGCCTGTAAATAATGCTTTGTTTTGAGTAAGGAACATGTTGTGTTTGATGTTGTGTTAGAATTTCCAGATTCCAGGACATTACTTAATCATAATATAGTAACATTTACATTTTCGTAATATTTTCTCAGACTGCTTCTTACAGACTTCTTTTTGTTAAAGTACATTTGCTGGTTTTTACTGTATTCAAAGTACGAAATCGTTATTTTTTTTAACCATAAACCACAATTGCATTATATATTTAAACCATGCCCTTTGGTAATTTGAACAGTTTTTCGTTAGAGAAATTCATATTTTATGACTCAATACAATTGTATTGAGTTAACTTAAGTTTAAGTAGTTTTTAAATAATTTGCTGTGATAAATATATAGATTTACAAAAAAAAAACTTTTCCAAAATATAAGAAGATATAGGGCAATCGCCACATTACCTACCCCCCACTTCGACCCCTATAGATCCTCCTTTAAAATAAGCTCGACCAAAAGATTTTTTTTACCAAAAAATAATTCTGATAAAATAGTTATCATCGTAAACGGCAAAGCTGTTTACGATGATTACTGTTTCATCAGTATTACTTCATTTAAATTTACCAAACTCCTTAATAAAATTTGTTTTTTAAATTCAAATTCAAAGAAACTTTTCTCTTTATATTTTTTCTTGAGTGTATTCCTAATCATTTTATATATTATATTACTTTTATTTGTATTTTTTTTGTCAAACTAAAATTTAATTTTTTGGAATTTGGGAAAGTTGACAATAAACATCCATGAACTCTTAAAATAAATGTTCACAATAAAAGATATGGGATCTTTTATCATCGTCATTGTTAACTGTTAATTTCGTCATTTAAAACCTGTGTTTTCTAGTTTGTTTTTGCATATCTGGTCATCAGCTACATATATGTAGTAGTTTTAATAGTTTATATATGATATTTTAATTAAGTCTTGGTGCCTTATGTTTTTTAAATTTAGGAATAAAAACAATTTCAAGAATATCTTGAAGAAAATTGATTGAATAAAAAATAATCTCGGTAGTTATGAAATAAAAGCAATTTAGTTTATGGTCCAAATCTAAGTGAAATATGATATAAAACCATTAAATTCAGAAGATATGCGGCAGTTCCTTAAAGTCATTCTTTATATGGGGTGTGTCAAACTGTCATTCTTTTAACACTACTGGTCTAAGAATTTTTTCTAGAATAATGCCAAAAAATAAATTCCAACTAATGTTACGGTTCTAGCATTATTTTGACGATGAAGATTTGGGTAGTAGACGCTTGTGTAAAATTATTGGACTTCTCGATCACTTCAATTGGATAGGATCTACTGTCTTAATAAAAATATTTTAATTGATGAATCAATGATGCTTTGGAAGGGACGTCTTGTATTCAGGCAATATGTGAAAAATAAAAAACAAGTGAATGGTATCAAGTTTTTATCCGCATTTTAATTAGGTTCCCGGAATTTTTAAATTAAAAACTTATTTGTAATCTATTCTGAAAATCAACTGTGATGCTTATGAAAAAAGATTGAGATAACAAAACCAATCATGCGCAAATATTATTTGTAATATGTTAGTACGAGTAAACTCGTAAACATCTACGAATAAACTCGTAGTTGGCAAACTCACAATGCAAGCTTACTTCGAGTATTCTCGTAGTTGGCAAATAAATGACAACAACTTACTACGAGTATTCTCATAGTTGGCAGCAAACAGGTTAAGGACCACAGCCGTTTTAAAGTTTGGAAATTTTTATAAACTATTAACGCATGCGTATCTAAACGTAGCACCTTTCTTTAATATCGAAATAGCCGTGTTATAGAACTTAAGAAAATTTCAATATCCGCTATATTCAGTAAAAATATCTGGTACACCTCTAGTTTTTTGCATGAAAGTAGACATATCATATGATGTAAATAATGCGTACGATTTATTTCTTAAGTAGTTTTGCAAACAGTACAACAAAGCATTTTCTTAAAAAAAATGTGTCATGAATAGCAAGTCTTATTTAACTCCTTGGATGTCCATAGGCCTATTTAAGTCCTCAAAAATTAAACAAAAATTTTATTATAAATTCTTAAAATTATAGAAATCTATTTGAAAAAACACTCTAAAAAAGTTTATTAAGAAAAAATTATAAGAAAAAAAAAATGAAAACACTAAAAAAACACGTTATTAATTATATAATTGGAAAAAACACAAAGTATAAGTAAATAGTGCGGCCGTGGCGCACTATATTATAAGCACAATAAGCTAAAATAAGTATATAGTGCGGCCGAGCGCTTGCTTTAGAAGCAAGAGATCCAGGTTCGAAACGAGCTTTGGACATATTTTCGCGTCACGGTAAGGAAGGAGGCGTGAACTTCCTGGTTAAATGCACATCCGCGGTGCTCTGTGACAAGACCATTAGGTCTTCTTGGGGCACCTAAATAACAAAAAAAAAACTAAAAAAATTAAAAAAATATAAAATATTCTACCAAAAAAACTTCTGATTAATAAAAAGCTAGTTTATAAAAAGTCTTTTATTGCTGAGAATCTTGTCAGCTTCTTTGAAAATATAGGGCCGAACTTAGCTAAAACAATTCCGCTGAGCTCAACAAGTTTTGATTTTTATTTAAAAAGATATAGTACCCATATGGACAAATCTAATCTTAAAGTTTGCGAATTGCTCTTAATAGCCTTAAAAAAAAAAAAAAAAACCCGCAGACTTTATTAAAATTAGCGCCAATGTTGTAATATCTGTACTTGATGACATTGAAATACCTTTATTACATATCTTTAAACTTCCTTTAAAATCAGGCTTCGTGCCGGATAAGTTGAAAATTGCCCGAATCACACCAATTTTTAAGAGTGGAGATGCCCCAACATTTAAAACTAAAAACCAATTTCTATCTTGCCTTGTTTCTCAAAGATACTTAAGCGTATAATGTACAACAGGCTCTATGATTATCTGACAAAAACAACATGTTGTAAAAAAAACAGTTCCGGTTCAAAAAAAAGCATTCAACTGACACGCAGTTGCCGACCTTGTAAACGAGATATCAGACGCTCTAAACAACGATTAATTTACATTAAGAGTTTTCATTAAACTGGCCAAAGCCTTTGGTACAGTAAACCATGATATACTGCTAAGTAAACTTGAACACTATGGCGTTAATAATATAAATTTACTTTGGTTTAAAGATTATTTAACAAACAGAAAACAATTCATATGGTACGATTCAAAAGAAACAGTTAAGCACTCAATAACTTGTGGGGTTCCGCAGAGCTCGATTCCAGTACTATTTTTGTTTCTAATCTTTATTTATCGTCAAATCTTATAAACTAAAGATGACTATAATTTTTTTTATTCACAAAAAGATATTAAAATACTTTTTAAACATGTTAATGATCAATTAGATAAAGCTAATGAGTGGATAGTGAGTAACAAACTTTCTCTGAATGCTGATAAATTTATTTTGTTATTTTATTCCCAAAATTGAATAAAACTGAAAACCACTCTTGAGCAATTTAAAAAAGAATCCAAACGGTTGTTCTTATTTATAGATCTCACAATGCTAGATTTTTTAAATAAAGTAAAGCTCTAATAAAAAATCAAGATAATTAAAAAAAAAATTATTTTAAAAGAATGTTATTATCACAATCCACCATAACAAAGTTTATTAGTAATATTACTCTCTCTATATAAATATATATATATAAATATATATATATATATATATATATATATATATCTTTTTCCTTTATATATATATATATATATATATATATATATATATATATATATATATATATATATATATATATATATATATATATATATATGTATATATATATATATATGTATATATATGTATATATATATATATATATATATATATATATATATATATATATATATATATATATATATATAGGTATATATATCTATATATATATATATATATATATATATATATATATATATATATATATATATATATATATATATATATATATATATATATATATATATATATATATATGTATATATTTCCTTTTTTTTTATTTTATTACAAGCATATATTCATTTTTTTGCAACTGCAGCTGCTTTCTTTTCCTTTTTGCAACTGCAGATAATGTAAGCATTTTAGCAATTACTAATAACTGAGTAATTTCACGTCAAAACAACCAAATTTTTTTTTTAATGCAACCCAATGTTCTTGGATTTTCTTTATATTTTTACCATAGTTAGTACATTATAAAATAAGATAAATTCTAAAATTTCAAGGTCTAACTCCCAACGGTTCGTGAGTAATGGTTGCTTTAATTTTGGCTACTTTTATTGAATCGGTCATTTTCCGCCATTTTCAAATTTACATTTCTCCTTATAAAACCAAGTCTTTAAACATGTGAATTCTAAAAATAAGTAACTTAGTTAATCTCAAGGTGAGGAATTTGAATATACAAATAAAAAACTCGTTTTATTATTAAAAAGTACCTAAATATCAATTGTAAATGTTAAAACAATGGACACCTGCCCCAGTAAAATTTTTAGGTGTGCGGTAAATTTTTTAAGCTTAAAATTTCAAGTTAGATCATTGTATGTTTGAAGAATATTGCGTGAAAAAATCATTTCTGCCAAATACATAGTTTAAAAATTAAATAAAAAAAACCCAAATATAGTATATTTCGCTTATCGTAGTATTCAAAAAAATTAAAAATGATGCATACTTGAATTGATATACAATTTTTTATAATATATCCTTTAAAAAATTGATTGATTTACAAATATATACTTATTAATTTTGTTAAAATCTTTTTTTGAAAGTTCGTATTTGTCTGATATTATTGTTGGTGCACTTATTAATGTTATTACATTGGTGATTGGTATCCAACGATAATCATCCCTTTTCAGCCAGAAAAACTGTTCAGATGGACCGTGTGGATGCATAAACTTCATTTTTATTTCATTATATTCTTCATCTTTTTCTTCGACGACTGCAATCCACCAAAACGAGTCATATGTACATGCGTAATATTCGTACTTCTGCATTAGCTCAAAATTTATTAAACTTAAATTTTGGTAACTTGATTTTTTAGTTATATTAATAGATTTTGGATTTATATCGTTACTATGTTTTTTTGAATAACATAGATGTTTTCGAAACTGGTATGCAATGGTGAAACCCTCGAGTTCCTGGTATTGTTTTTCCCTTCTCAAATCGTTTATTTTGCATAGCTCTAACATTAACCATAGTTTCTTTATCAATTTTAAAGAACTTTATTGTGAGCATTTTTTGAGTGCAAAATTCAAACATTGCATCGATTGTTAGTATTTGATTTTTCTTTGGACGTTGCAAACTTTCTCTTGCTATTGTTCGTTTTACTGTACCGCCTATTGCATCGCAAGAAGATTTGCCGTGACTGGTAGCAAAAAATATCCATTCAGCTTCCAATAAAAAATCTTCTGAGTGATGGCATAGATTTAGAAAATTTTTATAATTTTTATACTGTCCTCCACATCCATCAGAAAAGTAATACAATTTGAAAATTAAAGGAAGAGTTTCTTTGATATAATTACATAAAATAGTCTGAATTTGATAGACAAAACAGGTATCATGTATCGTATCGTCAGACATAAAACAAAATGATTCGTGTAAAATAATGCCATCTACCTTATAGTATAAAACAACTGGGTGAAGGGTGCATCCAGATTTACACCAATGATAACTTTGGATCTCATCTTGCACAACAAATTCATAATTTTCTGAAAAGTCACAAATCACGATACACTCTTTTTCATTCAATTTGAGTTTTAAATCTTTAAGAAACTTTGTTTGACATTTAGAAATATACGAGTGAGCTGTTAGTTCATCAATACACTTCACTACTAACTCTATATAAGTTTCAACAGTTTCAGTTTGTGTGACGAGTTGGGTCCTGTCAGTACCTTGCCATTGATTAAAACTTAACTCGTCATCAAAATCAAGTTCTTCAAGCTCTTTAAGAAGAAATAGCTGTAAGGCATCTGTTCCTGGGCAACTCAAACATCTATGAACCATACACTCATTTTTTGAAATATCACAAACCACCTAAAAAACAAGTTTCTTTATCATAATTTACTGTTAAATTTTCTATTATAATCATTAAATAGTTATAATAATTACTAAAATCATGATAATAATAATTAAAAGTAAAAGTAATATCAAATTTAATTTCCGTATAAACTGATATCATTTTTTAGATTTCCTAACTTATAACGTACATTAAACACACTTATAACTGAAAACGAACCTTTTTCATTAAATGTTTATAAGTTAAATCCCATTTTATTGCATATAAAAGAAGAACTGCATTTTGATGATAAACACATACACAAACTGAGTGAGCACCTGAGGCTCCAACACTTACACACCACTTAGGACGCAGACTGCAAAATTTAGAAATTCCAAGATTAATCCCTGGATTTATAACTTTAAATTGGCTGTACAATTCTTTCAGGTTACACAATAGCAATCGTTTTTGTACTTGTATTCTGTTATTTTTTCCTTTTCCAACACTTACATAGTCTTTTTTACCAGAAATTGTTCGTGAGTATTCATCATCTTCATAAAAACTTTGAACAATGGAGACAACATTAAGTGGAACACTTTTTCCAACTTTGTTCAATGGGAATGAAAGTATGCCACTCTCCTGTTTCATACGACGTGCTGTTCGAATAGCATTCACACTAACTTCAAAGTAGTTAGAAGCATAGTCTCTAGACCAAGATTCAGGAGTTAAAGTAAGAATTTTTAATTTATTTTTATAGTCAGAAGCATTTATCTTTTCTTTCATCAATAGTGTCAGTTTATCCAGATCAGATGCTTTATTTTGATCTGTTTTTGAATAAGACGCAGTAGAATTATCTATAAAATGCGAATTACTTATTCCATAATGGGCTGCTAAATCTTCACCAATCTTTTTTATTGATTTTTTATATTTTTTCATTGCAGACGCAACACGTTGATGTAAAGCAACAGAATGTAAATTAATAGGAGATTCTCCTAAAATTTCCAGGGATAAATTAATATGAGTAAATGGTTCATCTTCTTCTATTGATATTTCATCTACTTCATTTTCACTAGGGTGTTCTACTGATAAAACTGCCTTTGACTTACAGCTAGTACATAACTTCCACCCAGGTAAAACTCTTAATCCTAATGACTCAAAGTGTCTAGCCAACATTAAAGATATTGTATATTTACCTAAAATAAAAAGGATATTTAAGATACGTGTTGTATACTTTTACAGATAGTATTCATATATTTGAAATCAAATTACCTATTATTTTTTTTTTATGCACTTTATAAACATTACAACAATCGCCATTTTTCTTTTCAAATCTTTTTTGAAAGTAGTGAAAATGGTGATTACAAACGCTGAATAGTTTTTCACAAGCACGCAACTCAGATCTCCATAAAATGTTTTGACGAGTATCAGTGTCTAGGTTATGTAGTAAAAAAATCTCTTTATTTCTAGAATATGACGTTTTATGGCATTCTGACTTCAAAACTTTACCAATATCACATGAAATCATTTTAATAATGAATTTAAAAATGTCATTCTTGCAAATTTAAAAATGCACAAGTAATAGTTACATTATTTATGTAGGATTAATTACAACATTTAAGTCAGATGAATATGTCTGAATTCAGCAATTAAACTTTGATAATTGGGAAAGACAAGGAAACAAAAAGGAAATAAAAAAATACATTAAAAAAACTTTCATAACTTAAGAAACACTTCGATTTAGATAGGAATTATCATTTTTCCTAAAGTACTATGGCAATATATATACATTTATACTACAAAAGTAAAATATTAACAAAACTATGTATTTGGCAGAAATGATTTTTTCACGCAATGTTCTTCAAGCATACAATGATCTAACTTGAAATTTTAAGCTTAAAAAATTTACCGCACGCCTAAAAATTTTACTGGGGCAGGTGTCCATTGTTTAAACATTTATAATTGATATTTAGGCACTTTTTAATTATAAAATGAGTTTTTTATTTGTATATTCAAATTCCTCACCTTGAGATTAACTAAGTCACTCATTTTTAGAATTCACATGTTTAAAGACTTGGTTTTATAAGGAGAAATGTAAATTTAAAAATGGCGGAAAATGACCAAAACAATAATAGTAGCCAAAATTTAAACAACCATTACTCACGAACCGTTGGGAGTTAGACCTTGAAATTTTGGGATTTATCTTATTTTATAATGTACTAACTATGGTAGAAATATAAAGAAAATCCAAGGACATAGGGTTGCATGGTCTGGTTGTTTTGACATGGAATTACTCAACTACTTTGTATATTTACATCAATTTATTATGGTACTTATAAACCACGATTTTATAAAAATGGGGCTCAGTGATAAGACAGAATTATTTTATTGTATATATATACGAAAGTTGTATTTATTGTAGAAGGCGAAATAAACATATTAAAAAAAAAAGTTTTTTTCCAAAAATGAACAGTTTTATTTTTCTTTGCCAAGAAATTTCTATACAACTTACTTGTCACAAATTTTACTTGTGTACTTTTTTTTTAATCTTAATTTAGTTTTATCAAAAAAATTATCAAAGTTATATCATGATTTATTAGACAAAGATTTAATTATATGGACAAAATTTAGAACATTATACGTGAATCTAGTAAGAAACCTAGTTTGAAATTTCCTATAGCATTATACCCAAGTAAGTTTTGGTACATCAGAAAGAAAAGAGTAGTGAACTTTTCGTTAGATGCTCTTGCGTAGTGCTCCGTGAAAAGTAAGGACTTCTTGGGTACCTAAGTTTAAATAAAATAAATAAACAGTATGCATTAGCAACAAATGCAGGTGTTGGGGAACAGCCCCACCCCTCCAATATTTTAAAGGAGATAAATTTTTAGCTTTTGGGTAATAAAAATTTAATATAATTTTGTCTAATATAAATAATAATTATATGACTATGACAAAAAAAAAAAAAAAAGGAAAATTTGAGTCATTTTAAAAACGAAACATTTCAAAATAACTAACATTTGTTTATTCCATAAAAAAACACCACAAATCAGATTCTTATGGTGTTTCTAAAATCAACTGTAATTCAAGCTTGCAGTCCAGCGCATGCTGAAAGGTGTATTTGTGATTTTTCAAGAGAACTAGTATTTAACCTCAGATAACATAATTCGGTACTTGAATTTTTTTTACAAAAGTGACATATGGTGTTTTTGTACTAACCCGTTCATGTGTCTTATCACTATGCCCCCTAAGTTGAAAGATGCTTCCATTGTAAAGTGTCACTTATTGGGTCAATTATCAAAATGTGAAAGACTAAAACTACTGTGTTTCATATAAAAAATATAGACAAGTACAGTTAAGGTTATCATTTTTTTCGTTTATATGACAGACTAAAGAAAATTTTAAATAAATAAAAGAGACATTAAAAAGAAAAAAATTCATTTACATTAGTAAAAAAATCATGTTTTATTTTTTTTTTTTAAAAAGGACGAACAAATTTTCAGGTCATTATTTAATATAGTCGGAGCCGTAATTAGGCTCCCGCACGCCACTTAATTTGGGGTGCTCAGCAAATTAAACAAACCTTTTTTTGTAAAAATCCTTTTTTTTGCAAAAATCCTAGGTGTTAGGCCTAAGAAAAATAAAGATTTTTTATCAAAAATTGAAATAATAGGTAATATATTGTATTAATGTAAAAATCTATCCTCTATCTGCTGATATATGACTTGTTTAAGTTTGATTAAACTAAAAGGGTTTAAAATAACATATTTTATTAGCTAGTTTGTTTATTTGCCTTAGCAACGCCATAACAACGAAAAGTTGAGACCTTTTTTTACCACAATTAGATGGCCAAAATGACAAAACTTGTGAAGCTTCTTTTTATAAAGAAGCTGAAATATAAAATAAAGTTTGACAATGAAAAATAAAGTTTGACAATGGAGAGGAACAAAAAGTGGCTAATGCCATTTTAATGATGAAGTTTAGCCATACAATTACATTTTATAAAGAAATTTGCCAAGAAACTAATTATCTCCTTATGTCAGAAACCTATTTATGGAGAATTCTTCGTAGAATAAAACCTTCTCAAAGGAAAGCTTTGGCTGGTCTTGATGATGTCAGAGCAGTTGGCATGGATGGGTTCCAAACTTTGATTGCTATTTCTGAAAAGTGGAAGTATAAAAATATTAATAAGTTCCTTGAAAAGGAAGAAAATGAATCCAGAGCAAGTTCATCAGCAGCTGAGGGGAATGTTAAAGCTAAGTAAATATGTGACAACTCAACAAATTTGATCATTATTCTGTAGGCAAGTAAATTAACTTGTATATTTACAAATTCCCAAAGTATGTATGATAAAAAACGTGACTTTTTTTTTTCTTGGGACTTGAGATAAATATTAAGCAATTTCCTTTATCCTTCAAGTGTAATTTTTTAGATGGAGTAAACAAAAAAAAACAGGAAGGTTGGTAACCACTTTTTGTGAAGAGTTTAACTTAACTGATGATTTGATTGATGAAACTGGTGATTTGAAAGATGCACCTGAAAACGAAGAAGATGATTTAAACAACGATATTTAGTTGATTACAAAAGAGCTGATTTTCAAATCGGTGATTGGATTGTTGTTCCATACTTTATGCAATGGTATCTTGCAATAATTCAAAATGTAAGAATTTATAACACTAAAATATTGTATTTTGTTTATTGAGATCTTTTACAAAATTATTGGTTTGTTAACCATATTAACTAATTTCAAGGAATATTTGAAACCAGCAATGATTAGACGTTACTTTAACTTATATCAACCATTAGGTCAATGATGATGATATTTATGTTTCTTGTATGGAATATTCTGTTGCACCCGGAGAGAACTGCTTCAAGTGGCCAACCAAAGAAAATGTTCTCCAATATTCGTCTCTTGATGTCTTTTGTAAGATTGATGCACCAACACTAACTAATCATAGAGAAGATTATTCACTCTCAAAAGTCAATATTGACAACGTGGAAATTCAGATTAGCCATTAATAAACTTCTTATATTTTTTTTTGTAATTCTTAGAAAACTGTATTTCCCATCAATTTTAAACGGAAAGAGAAAACGTTGATCTTGAAGTTTAATGGTTTTTTCATTGATAAAGTTAAAAAACTAGTTTTTATCAAGTACTCTTGTACAGTTCCGTTTTTAAAAAATATATATTAAATTTTTTAATTGCAGTACTAATTATTAAAGCTGTAAAGTAGCCGTTGCTAAGCATATATATACCGTTGCTAGGGTATTTTTTAATTAAAAAATTAGCAAAATAAGGTTACTTCTTGGACTTCTGTAGACTTTTTATCACCCGAGCACATGGATTTTTTTCAGATATTGGAAGATGCATATTTAAGGAAACTAAATAACTTACACTGTTCATGGCAGACCTAAGGCCACGATTGTTATGGGTAATCTATCAAAGCGCGTTAAACGCAAAAAGTAATTTTTAGCAAGTTACTCCTTCCCAAGTTCTTGTATTCACATAATTTTTGTTTCATAAAATCAGTGTATGTCTTAGTGTATTTTAAAAACACCTGAGAAAACTACGTGCAAGTATTGGCCTTAAGAGATATAAGAGCTCAAAGTTAGGGTAAAATTTCAAATTTTGTGGTTTCGGACCATGATTTCTAGAGAACCCAAAATGTAACCATGTTAAATTTTTATTTTTACTGTAGAAATCTACCCAGATTAGTAAAATAATTAAAAAGAAATGTTTCTGTCATTTTCATGTTGCTAAAACTGCTCCTCAAAGTTGCAATTGCACTCCATGCGCAAAATTTTCTCAAAATGGCCCAATATTTGGGACCCAATATCTTCAAAATAAATAGGAATTTTCGAAAAAAATTTACCAGTGGCCAATTTTCATTGTCTTCTACAAAATATCTAAAAATGAGGACAATTTGAAGATATCACTTCCAGACTTTGCCAAGATTTCTCAGACAATAGCTCTTAAAAGAAAGACTCATCCAGCCAAACTCCAAGGTACTTCACAGTTTTTGACGAAGTTAATATTTTTCATTAATGTTAAAGTGCATTGTTCCTTGTTTTTTTGGGTTTTGGTTTTAAAGACAACTATTTTAGTTTTTGTAGCGTTTAGTGAAATTTTATTTGCTCTAAGCCAATTAATAACAAAAAGTATGGTCTCGTTAGTTTTTAACTGTATTTTTTCAAGCGAACCTTCAACAATTAACAGGTTAGTGTCATCGGCGAAATGATATGTTAAAACATTATTAATGCAGGTGTTTAAGTTTGTTGGAGTATACAAGGAAAAGCAGAGACCCTAATATTGATCCTTGAGGGACTCAAGAAATTATTGTTTTGATTAATGAAGATGTTTCCTTAACTGTCACGTATTGAAGTCTGTTATTTAAGTAGGATTTAACCATTTAAGTGGAATTTCACGTATACCATAGTATTGTAATTTGGCAAAAAGAACATTTTGATTTACTGTGTCGAATGCTTTTTGCAGGTCAATGAAACACCACAAACAGACTTATTTTTATCAAGGGCTGTTCTTAAAGTTTCTGTAAAATCAATTAGTGCATGTGTAATAGAATGGTTACATCTAAATCCGTATTGTAATTTATGAAAGCAATTAAAGGTATCAAAAAAGTTGTATAGTCTTTGTGCATTGTTTTTTCAAATATTTTTCCGATGTTGGATAACAAAGAAATAGGTCGGTAATTAAATGGTTTAAGCTTTGACCCATTTTTATGAATTGGAATGATGTTAGCAACCATTCCAATTCATAAAAATGTTATTTTAACCATGTTAGTTATAAACCATTTTAGAGATTGATTCAGATGTAGTTTTTGAATATAGTCTCAGATTTGAAGTCGGAAGACTATTAGGGCCGATGCTTTTCCCATCATTCATTGCGGAAATAATTGTTTCAATTTCTTCTTTTGTTACAGGTTTAGTTACATTAGTTTAATATTTTAAATAGACTGCTAATAGTTTAAATAGACTGCTTTTGTGTAAAACTGTTGTTAATACTAATTATTTACTAATTCCTTTCCATGTATTTTTCATATTGTTTTGAAAGAAATTTGAATAAAAGTTTTTTTTACTTATTGTTAATAAATTACTAATTTTATTTCTGGATGCTTTAAATAAATTAAACGTTCTTTCTTTTATAAAATAATAAAAACTATGTGGTTTTTAATCTTACCACCTCCGGTTCAAAAAGCCACATTTAATGATGATCAAAATAAAATATTGCTGTCATATAAATATATTGCAACGCAATCAATGATTAATGCTGCTCTTGAGTTTAAAATGAGAGGTGATACCGGAGTTTAATATATTACTGTTTTTTATGACGGTAGATGGCAGAAACGAGAACATAACTCCTTAAATGGTTCAGTAACTGTTATTGCAGTTGATACAGGAAAATGCCTAGACTAAAGTGTTCGCATAAAAAAATGTAAAGCTTGTGAACTCTAGGAGGATAAGTTTAACTTTGATGTAAATGGAGAATTTATTCAAAAATATAAAAATGACTGTCACCTTAATCATATTGGATTTGCTGGATCTATGGAAGCAGCAGGACTTGTTGAGTGTTTTAATGCCTCTGTTTTAGAGAGAAAACTAAGGTACATGAATTATCTTGAAAATGGTGACTTTAAAGCATTTTCAGACATTCAAAAACAAAATCCATATGATGAAAAAGAAATAACCAAGCTTGAATGTGTAGGTCATATTCAAAAAAGAGTTGGAGCAAGACTAAGAAAATTAAAAGCAACTAATAATAGCTTATTAAGTGATGGTAAAAAACTAGGAGGGTGTTGGTCGTCTTACGCACAGTTGGCCAGGATTCACTTTTAATGGATAAAATGGATAACTTATTAAATATTAGGTCTTTATTTACTAAATTTGGCAATAATACTAATATGAGGGCTGCGCTTCTTATGAAAGTGATATGTTTACATTTGGTTGCTATAGATACCTAATTTTGCTAGCATCAACCTATTTTTGGTAGTTGCATATGCTTTATGTGTGTTATGTACTTTAAAATTGTTTTGTGCATTAATATGAGGTTTCCATTAATATGATATTCTTAAGAGGGGATATTTATTATTTTGTTGCTATGGTTTCCTAGTTTTATGGATCGTTATTTACATAGCAACAACCTATTTTGATAGCTGCAGATTTTTTATGAGTACTATATTTACAAAAGTTGGCATAAGACATCGTTGTTAGTTTTCAAACGACTGCATTTGCGTGCGTAGTTTTCACGGAAACATTTGAAATCTTTGTTTCATGCTTCCCTGTGCCTCTTCAGAGAGCATGCTAATAAAAAAGACCATTCACCTCACATTTTTGTGTCCGTGTAATAATATCTTGAGCAAACTTTGTGGCATGTAATACCATGGGTAGCTCTGTACAATTAAATGATTCACCTAAAAAAGGCAATCAATCGTGTAATTTCAAAAGCTAACTAATCCTCAGCTCAGTATAGAAATAATTTTAAAAAATAAACTTACTTCAAAGCAGTACTTCTAAAATGCATCTGCATTAATTGGCAGAGCTGATGACAATGTGGCCGAGATGACATGTAACTTTTCCAGTAGTAGTACATCCATGGATGTATTGAAGTTTTAAAGCTGTATTCAGCTTTAAAACTTCACCACAATACTTTAAATTTGGCACTTTTTTTTTTTTTTTTTTTTTTGATTTAAGTTTAAATAATGAAATAAAATTTTTATGTTATGTCAATTCTATTATTTATTTATTCCAGTTTAAAATGAAATTAGCATCCAAAACTGTGGCTAAGAATTACCTTTTAAATGTTAAGATGAAATGGCAATCAATACTGTTGTTATGCAAAAATAATTAAAAAATTAGGTATTTATAGTAACCAAATAAAATTATGACTTCCATAAGAAATGTGAATCTTTTTTAATACACGTATTCAATATAGTGTACATAGCACGATTAAAAAACTGTTAAAATAACGTTAATGTAAAAATAAGTTGCTATGTAAAATTTGGTACCATAGCAACCAAATTGTACTCAATTTGTAGCTCGAATACGTCTGTTTACGTCCGTAAAATCAAGTGCTTCCTTACATGTTAAAGAACAGTTTATGACCATTCGTTTGCTGCTCTAACCCACCCCAAAAAAGATGCATTTAATTTGGCACATTTAAGCATTAAATTTAAACTTTTGCGTTGTACCTATTTTAACATTCATTTATTACACCTTAAAATGACATCAGCATCTATAACTGTGGCTATGTATTACCTTATAAATATCAAATTGTAATAAAACAGCAATCAATACGTAAGGAGTATGCATAACGGTATGCATAAATAATTAAATAAAACTATGCAACAATGTAAACAAAATCATGAAAGAAATTGTCAACTTTTCACCGAATTTTTATAAAGCTGTTTCGGAAGATGATTAAGAATTATTTAACAACAAATAAAATAAATCCAGAACTTTAATTATATATATATATATATATATATATATATATATATATATATATATATATATATATATATATATATATATATATATGTATATATATATATATATATATATATATATATATATATATATAACATTGTATATGATTTTTACACAGATTAAATAATGTCAAAATTTTGACTTTTGTCCATAGCGGGCCGACTGTGTTACGGACAAAAAAATTAACAAGTTACAAAATTATTTTGATAATCTGACGAATACTGATGATAAATCTATGAATATTGATTTAATTATGTACTGTATCTCCTTGGTGCTTTAAGCTAACTTTATAATTTTGCTTCAATGAGTTCTTTAATATATAACAAGTAAATACTGAAAGTTTAAGTTTTATAGCACCTACCATTGTCTCAATATTTATTGCAGCGTCTTTTGAATTTTTTAGATTTCGCGACTTAAAACTTAGGTTCAAATGTAAATATTTATGTAATATTTTTCAGTACTGTTACAAAATTATTCATTTTTTTTATGCTCTTCAATTATTTTTATTGATGCAACATTTCACGTTGTTCCTAGTATCTTCAAAGGAGGTCAACTACTAAATATCTCCATTGTGCATTGTGGCATTGTCCTTCAAGTGTTTCATGTACTAATGACTGGGAGAAAAAAAGGTATTTACTTTGCCAAATTTAGAAAAATTAAGGAATTTTCAAGTGACTTTTAACCACAAATTTCTATGATTGACTATGAAGCAGCAATAGGCTGAATGAAGGTTCTCTTCGCTAAAGTAAGATTGACTGGTTGCCGGTTTCATTACGGCCAAGCAATTTTGAGAAAAATCAAAGCCATTGGTCTTCAATCTGAGTACATCCATAACCCTACAATTAAGAGGTGCCATGTGTATCTTGCCTGATGTTCTTATCAGAGTAGAAGTAGATTTACTCAAAACAGAGATGAGTCAATTTGAAAACATTGAAACTCGAGAAAAAATGAGAAAGTTTGTGTATTACTTTGAGAAGTATTGAATGAAAATACAAACCCCAGCTTCTTTTTCAGCTTTTTTTATAAATTAGCTATCCTAATTTCACAACCACACTATTTAAATTCATACTAACATTAGTATTTGATTTATATGTGACAATTTGCTCATATCTGCCCTTAATAACATTTTGATGGTAATCTTTATTGCATTTACATTTTCAATCTTTATTTTCTTGAATTAAATTTCTTATTATTAAATGCGTCGAAAGATTTTTTTATTGATTTTTTTAGATAATTCTGAATGAAAATGAAATAATTTGGTGTAGTAAACGTTTCAGTTAAATACTTTAATACCTCGGATAAGGCAACTAGGATACATTATTATTATAGTACAGCTATAATTATTAAAGCTGTACTATAATAGTACTATATTATTATAGTACATTTTTATATTGTAAGGTAGTATTAGAATGTTTTTATCTAATTACATTTTTGAAATTTAATTTTAGGACGAAAATCCACAAGAGAATGTTCAGGATTATCAATAAAAGACCAGGCCTGCGGAGACATTGTGCAAGTTGTACTGCCGTGTAGACACTTTTGTATGTGTCTTCAGTGTTCAGATATCCTTGCAAATGACAGAAACAAAAGATGTCTAATTTGTTGTGACATTTTGAAATGACAGAAACAAAAAAATATCCAATTTGTCGTTCAGAAATTGAAAACTTTTTAAATGTTTTTTTGTCTTAATTGGAGGATTTGTTTAATTATTTACTATTCTAATATCAACTGCCAATTAATAATTTTTTATATAATAATTAAAAATTCAATTTGAGGTAGAACTCAAGCTTAATGAATGGTACAATTTTTGTAAAATGTTTTTTTAAGTTGATAGAGTAGTTTATTTTATACATTGAACACAGTTTGAGAAGCGTTACCTCGGTTACTGCACGGTTAGCTTTAACTAAATTTAGATTTTTTGAAATGTGTTCAAATTAATTTCAACGTTTTATGAAAGAATATTTTTACTTCTAATCTAAGTTTAGTATTTTGACCCAGCTGAACCAACAACTTCTATTAATAATGAAATAAGTTTTCAATGAAATCATAAGTTTAAAAATATTAAAAAAAATGCCTTACGATTTTTATAAATTAAAAAATCCTATTGCGAAAAAAAAGAAAAAAAAAAAGGGAACAAATAAGTATTAAAAAATTCAAAAAGAACAAGAAAGCAATGTTGTTCAAGTTTATCATTACGATAACAAAAAAAACAAGCAATGCTGATAAAGATAACCAAACTGACAATTATAAATGGCCAGTAGGAACAATCGTAATAAGTGGAGACTCTGTTCTAATGGGAATTAACTGGAAAAAAATGCATAAGTTTGGACAAGTTAGAGTTAACTTTTTCAATAATCTCTTCTACACCAATTTGTCAATTCGATAATGCAAAAGCTCAACTTACCACGATACGTTTAACCGATAAATTAAAACTGAGTAATTAATAATAATAAAATCAGCGAAGCCAAAAAAATCCTTATTTGTTCTGACAAGCTATAAGTGAATTCATGCAGTTACCATTCTGAGGCCAAATCACACAGTCTCCTTAAAAAAAGGAAGAAATGGAACAATTTCTGACCAAAATATTTGGAATTAAAAAACTGTGTTAAATTACAAAAAAAGATGTTTTTCGTCTCCTTTGTCTTGTAGGAGTAGAAGACTGAATACTTGCCATGTATAAAACACTACTCTGTAACGCCACTGAAGATGAAACTAACTTTAGTGAAGAAGACAGTTCATAACTTCATTTATTTTTTTAGCTGTGAATTCTTTTAGTGTGCATTATTTGATGTATAAATATTAAATAGACGTTTTTTTCCAGCGTAAACTGTTTTTTCTGTTTCAATTAATTTTTTTTTATTAAATCAAAAAAGTTAGTTTATTAGAAGAACCATAAACAACCATTTTATATGCTTTTATAGTTACCTATTTGAGTTGTTTTAAAAAAAATTTTAAATAATTATTTAAATTAAATAATATCAAATAACAATATTATAAAAACAATATGATAAATATAAGAAAATCCGTGTTTTGCAAGTAGATCCTAGAATACATAACACAGTATTTATTAAGGAAATAAATTAAAATGGGTATAAAGTGTTTTTTTATTAGCAATACTTGGATATACAGCATTTGAAATAATACAAAAGAAACGACTGAAAATAATTGCCTTTAAATATGCCGAGAGAAATTTTATAAAATATGAACAAAAATAGAAAGTATCAAAGTCTGCAGGACCTGGTTGGTTCATTTTATTTATGAAACGTCAACCTAGTCTATCAATACAATCACCTTACGCTACGAGTCTCTCCGGAATGACCAGTTACAATAGAATAACAGTAGCAGACTATCTAAAAAAATTCATGATCATACTACACGAAGCAATTTCACATAATCCCAAATTTATAACCTAGATGAAACTGTTGTAACCAAAGTGCAGCGTTTCCAAGTCATAACTTGGAACTTGATATTTAATATGTTCTTGTGTGAAAATTGTACCGGAGCAATTGCTAAATGCAAACAAGGAATAGTATAGAATTTAGGTTTAAATTCAATTTTGTGCAAAACAGAAAACTCTGAAAATATCAATATAGTATTTGCTGTGTTTTCATTAACACTATGACACCCATTTCCGAAGTAATTTGTTCCAATCGTTCGCTGCTCTACTCGTAATAAATTTATTTCGGGGTTCATACATATTTACATATTTCTCTTGAACAATTCATTCTGTAACCACTTGTCGTGACATTAGATTTAAAAACTAGTCAATTATACTGATAAAATCTTTAAAATTAACACAGATAAAATCTTTAAAAACTTTGAACATCTGAATCAAATCCCTACTTTTTTGTCTTTATTGAAATGTTGTTATGATATTGGAAATCACGCATCAAAATTCTTAATAAAATCTAAACACACTATGTCAATTGGCAGAAAATTGTGGAAAAAAAATGAAAAATAATGTCCGAAGTTACTAATTAACTAGTTGTGCATGATTTATTTTTTACCAAGCGGTATTGGTTTCTGAAGTTGTTCATTAAATTTGTCAGTATTCTGCGCTTCAGTAATAATAAAAAGTTCACACTTATAATCATTTCTTTTTAATTTTTTTTTTTTATAGTATCTTAGGTGCTCCTTTATAGTCTTATCACAAAGCATGGTTGGAGAGCATTTAACTAGAAGTTTACGCTTTTTCCGTACCAATGTCGCTTGTTAGGCTAGTCAAACCACGGACTTCTGGATTCTGTGCCAGAACTCTAACCTATATGACCACAATGACAAAACCTGGTTTAAAAACAAAAATTTAATAACTATCAAAAGTTTGTTACTATGCAAAGTTTTCTCTTATATTTATTTATTAAGAAATATCTGGTCTATATAAGGGTCTCGTTTATATAAGACCCATGCAGTTGCGTTGGTATTAGGCTTATGATTGTTATCATTGCTAAACAACTGTCATTTGATCAACATTGTTTGTGCATTGGAAAAAACAGCCATCGTTCGCGATGTTTTTTATATGAGTATTTGTGCTGGCTGAGTAGCGATAATGGCCTGTAGTTACAGGCGGATAATATACCACCATTTTTGTACATTAGCGGATCTCAATTTTTATGGCAAGTAAAAAGTTTCAATTAAAATTTTGAAAAATAAAATTATTGGTTATGCCGTAGAATAACTTTTAAAAATTGTTGGTTGAACAAGGACTGGACCGCAAGATTTATAAGATTTAATAGATTTAATTTTGTTAGTGATTCAACGATACTATCATCAATACCTTGGGTGTTATATGTATTATCCGGTTTTTGAGAATTCACATATTTATATAATAGTGTTGGATTTTTTTTTTAATTTTTTAACAAATTCTTGTTTATATAATTTCCTAAACAATAAAAAACTTCATTTTAACCAATAACATTTCATTTTTTACTACTTTACATATTATTTTGTACTAATTTTAACTACATCTTTCCATCCAGACAAAAAAACGATGAAACAAAAAATTTTCTTCCCAAGTTTATTCATACTATTTACATAACTTATTAGCGAAGTTACCTCTTTTATAATCCATTTTATAAATAGGTTGCTGCAGGCTTACATTTTCAAAAATGATAAATTTAAAACTAAGTAACAAATGACCTTTAACTACGTTGCCTAAGATAAATTTTGATTCAAGCTCAGTAATATTATCAATATGCTATGTTAAAATTAGATCTATTAAAGATGTATGAGTTATTTTTATTTAATTGAAATGTTGGCATACCCACTGTTGAATCAAAAATTGCTCAAAATTATTTTCTTGAAATAGGAATTCAATGCTACTTCTAGTTGATAAAATTAACCATTAGACCATTTAATATTTGGGACATCAAAGTCTCCCATTATTCCTTAATACCGAATTTTCCGAGATAAGCCTTAGCATTTTTAAATATATTACTTTAATTAATAATATCTACTATATAAATTGGCCTGTATATACATCCAACTAAATATTTGGATATGCATATCAATATTATTGTATAAACTTGTTCAATCTTACTGTAAAACAAACACCTTTAAGTAAATACAAATCTACTTCATTGTCTATATATAACGCTACGCCACTTCTCTTTTTTCATTGCTTCTATCTTTTTAGTACAAATTATAACAAGTTATGTTGGTTTTATTTATGGATCTTTAATTAGTTATTTAAGCTGAGGAAGATTAAATGAACCTTTTGAAAATTTACTTAACTTTGCTATTGATTGTTTTTTTATATTTAAAGTGACACAAGTGAAAAATGTTTCAACATTACTGTGCAAGGGCTTTGGTTACTCCGAGGAGGAGGTTCATTTTTTGTAACTTATTTTTAGGTGTACCGAGAAGTCCTTAGGGGTCGTCCATAAAGTACGTACGCTCGTAAGGGCGAGGGGGGAGTTCTTCAAAAAGCGTACGAAAGTAAAAATTCCTTACTTACGTTTGTTTGAACCTATACCAAATGAAAAGACCTTGCAAAATATCGGGATGACAGAGACCTGTGAACAAAAAGCCCTGAAACGCTTGCCCTTTCCTGCCCATACGTGAGGGCATTAATGTAGTAAAATTTTCAACTTTACCATCTAAAACTAAATTTAAATTTATTGACAGATTTTCGTTTTTGTAGAATAATATTGTAAATTACAAAACTTATGACCATGTAAACTTTCTGATCCCCAAAATGAGAGGGGTGTAAATTTTGCATAGCCATAACTTTTGTAAAATGTAATATTTTTCTACAAAAATTAAAATCTGTCGAAAAATTTAAATTTAGTTTAAGATAGTAAAGTTGAAAATTTTGAAACATATTTTACTCACGTTTTGGTAGAGAAGGGGGAGGCAAACATTTTAGGGCTTTTTGTTCCCAGGCCTCCGCCATCCTAATTTTTTGCCAGGCCACCTTATTTGGCATATAAACAAACTTAAATTTGGAGTATGCACGATGTGTGAAAGTGTTCTATCTGGAACATCAAAATATCCTGCGGAGGCCCATGCACACATGCCACCCCTTATATACTGTCCTTGAGTAAGGCCTTTTTTTTGAGTTAACAAAAACAGGTTTTAGCAGGGCCGTGCTTGATGGGTTGGAGTCCCCCCCCAAAAAAAAACGTGTCATTAGTGTCTCAAAATCTTCCAGATTTGACCGCTAGGTTTTGCTAAAATAAAAAGCTTCTTAAATTAGCAAAAAGGGTACAAATTTTGCTGTATCCCCCTTCCTCCCCTCCAATTAAGGGGTACGGGTAGTCTACCCTCGGCACTAGGTTTTAGCCTTTTTTTTCAATATTACTGATCTCGCGTAGCACTCGTTTTTTACTTACTAAAGGGGTGCCTGAAAAAAACGTCCGCCTTAAGTATAATTTATTTTTATTTGATTGGTTATTAAAACAAAAAAATAGTTCATATGATTTCTCCGGGAATCGAACTTGGGTCAGGGTTTTTTTTTTTTATTTTTTTTTTTTATTTTTTATTCAATTTTTTTTTGTTCTTTAATCCTTACAAATTCGTAAAATATACACGGTGCATAGGAACATACTCTAAGACCTTGCAACACATCCCCAGAGATTTTATTTTTGATTATCATTAGAAAACATTTCCTCATTCAAAAAATGTAAACGACAACTTTTTTTAGTGGGGGCCTGGGGAGAAAACACACATTTTAGCGCAGTGCCCAGGAATTTTGTTGTTCAAGATAGGTAGCTAATAAGCATGGGGCATACTAAAATTTTTAGTATGTTGATACTGGTAGCAAATGAGGATGACTTGCAAAAAATTAAGGTAATTGAAGCTAAACCAACCCCGCCCCGATCCCTAACTGCCCCCTTCCTAGAACTACGTCTCCTTTAATCGTAAATTTTTTTTTTGTTCTATCATAAAGTAGATCAAAATTCATCGACAGATTTCAAATTTCATCAAAAAATCTCTTTTCGTTTAAGATTTATAACAATGCAAAGCCTAAAATTACCCCCTGAAATAACCTTAAATCGTCTCAACTTTTAAACGAAAAATTTTTTTTTGATGTAATTTGAAATCTGTCGATGAACTTTGATCTAGTTTAATATAAAACGAGCAAAAAGTTGAAAAGTGTTTTTTGGAACCATACCCTGGGGAGGGCTATAATGGGTCGAGAAGGGTTTGCTACAATTATTTATTACAGTAAAAAAAAAAACTCTGATTTTTATGGTTACATTATGATTGATATTTTACATTTCAAAGTCATACTAAACGTTTGTTCATAGGAGATTTAACACTTTACTTTTTACAAACTACATTCCTGCAAATAGAAAGCTACTTTAAAAGTGCTTGTAGTTGTAAGCAACAACCGCGTTTTTCAGCGCCTCTATATAGTTTGGGCTGTGCTCTCCAACTTTTCTCATTCGCCAAAACTGATTGAAATCCTGATGAATGGATTCGAGAGCTTGTTCAGTCCAGTAACCTAAGCCTATAGAACAGTAGAAGTACAAAAGAAATGCAAATTTATTTAATAAATATTCGTCGTAAATTATGCAAATTTTACGATTCAACTGTTGAAATAGAATATTTAATTACTAAGATTATAAATTATTTTTAATCAAATTTAAAAGTTATTTATCATACCAAAACTCCACCTTTCATGTTGATAAATTTAATAACATGTTGCTCAATTATGTGTACCTTCAAAGGAATTGTAGCCCTTAGATTTCTATAGCTCGTAGAGAACTCCTCTAGATCTTTAACATACGTGGAGCTTAATGATTTTCCAAAACAACCATGGACTATTTTTTCAAAATCTCTAAGTACCTTAATATAATTGGCAGCGGAAACTCCAAGACTAAACTCTTGAAAAAACAGTTCAAAGCTGTCGATGTTTTTAAGCAATTTATGACAAGCATTGCCTTCCAAACAATGCTGCTCTTGGCAGGACACTCTGCAGATGTTTATTTTAGACAGATATTGATTAACAAACTGTAACCCACACTCCTTGTTTTCAAATAAATTTTTTTCAATCTCTTTTATAATTTTGTCTACAACACCTAGCAGTATATGTAGTCCAGGAATATTTACAAGTTCTAGTATTTTTTTGTTTTTGTTGCCTGTTAATAAAGGGGAGTTAACAACATTAGTGTATTTTTTAGCTTTTTTTAAATTTGCACCATCAGCCATCCATTGGTCGTACAATGTACACAAAGACTCTAGAGTATAATGATCAGCTTTTTGAAAGTCAGGAGATGACGTCATGCAATACGGACAAGGATGCTTTGATGTTGCAGTTTGTTTTCCAACCATTTGAAGCAAAATCTTTAGATCTTCAGATACTGTGTAATCTAAGGCTGAAATGTTTAGCTTATCCAATATTAACCGCAAGTTATGGTATTTTTCGTTCAATGAAGGCAAAATGGCCAATATAATAGTTTTGTGGACGCTTGAATCTTTAAAATCTTTGCACGCATATCCGTCACTCTTGCTCAGTTTTTCTGGAATTTTATTATTTTTTAACTCTGGTTTTAGGGTTATTGACAGTGTAACTTTTAGGAATCCCTGCCCTCCATCTACACCTAATTTGATATCAACATCATTTGTTTCTTGACTTCTGTGATGAAGTACCATTGTTACGAGTTCTTCAATGTCATTGCAATACACAATAGGAGTACCTTTTCTACCAACTATACATTCATAAAAAATCAAAATGAATAATACAAATTGCAATCTAGCTATAAAATAATTTTTTTGGAAATAGTTTACTTACCTCTTCGCTTTCTTTTAATTTTAATAGCAATGGGAGTTTATCACAATTGAATAAATTTCCAATTATTTCGTTGTTCTCAATCAGTTTAATATTGAAACCGGATTCCACACTTTTTCGTCTTGCCTCACTTCTCAGAAATTGTGCAACTTCAATCATGTTGCGATTACTTATAAATCATAATAAAGTTATTACAAAAATTGGCTTTAAACTCATAACAAATCTATTTTTAAAAGTATTTTTAAGCAACAAAAATTTACCTGGAATGTAGTTTTAATTGAAGTTTGTTCAATTTATCTAAAGAAAAGAAAGGTTTCTTAACCTCAGTCTTTCCGAAAGAGACAGTGAGTTGCTTCGGAGCAAAGGTTTTCAAAACTAAGGTGTCTTCTGAGTCATTTGTGCTGAAATCTTTGATAGAGCTGGACAGAACTTTTCCTTGCGTTGTTGGGGATGTTGATTTTACTATGGCAGTCAAATTCTTTTGTCTTTCTAATTTCGTACAGGGATGTGGAATTCCCTGTCCCACTAGGGCATAACAATGTTGACAAACTAGTCTTTCTGCAGGTTTATTTGAAACATCTTCAGCGCCTTGATAATCAAGCTTTCCCGAAACACAATCAACCATTGGGGCCAATATTTTTTCCATTTTTGATTTGCGCCCATTTTCACAAATAAAACATTCACATTTTTTCCCTCTAATAACTCTGGTATTCAGGTCTAAATTTTTTAGCACTTGTATGACAACTATAATAACTAAAATAGCGAAACTAAATTTTAAATGAAGTAAATTAAACATCAATATAGTTATAATTAACTTCATAACACGGCCGCATAATGAAGTAAGGATCAGTCCCTGCAAGCTTTTTTCTACATTTTGAGCAAAGCATGGTAGGAAGGTCAGGATTATCCGCCGAATAATCTTTCCAGAATATAGTTTTGATAAGGTTTGAGTAGTCATTTTTCTTTTTATTTAGATTTAAATAAGTTGTTTCAGGGTTATTTATTGGTCTTAAATCCGTGCCTTTCCTGAAGCAGCAAATGCAAAATTTTTTTACAAAATCACTATGTTCTTTGCATGTTTAGGCATTTTAAATGAATGCTTCAAATAAAAACTTCTGATATGGATTGATAATATTGGCATGATATATTGGTTATATCAATCAAATGTCAATATAATGCCTATAAATACATGTCAATATAATGGCTAAAAACATGCTTTCAGTTCGTATATCAACGCGTGCAAAGAGTTATTATGCAACTGTTAACAATTAGCAACTGCTAACTTTTACTAATTGTTAATAATTAAAGGTTGCTTTGCTTTGTTTTTATTTCAATAAAAATGTAAATAGAAAGTAATAAAAATTACTTATCCGTCTGTAAATTTTAATGTTAAACAAAAATTTTTAAAAACTTTAAAAAATAAAATTGATAAATCTATCACAAATATTTCTGAAAATCTAAATATGGGGCATGGGCATGATTTTGTGGTGTTCGAGAAGATTCCCCAAATCCCCCTAGAGTATGGTTCCAAAAAACACTTTTCAACTTTTTGCTCGTTTTATATTAAACTAGATCAAAGTTCATCGACAGATTTCAAATTACATCAAAAAAAAATTTTTCGTTTAAAAGTTGAGACGATTTAAGGTTATTTCAGGGGGTAATTTTAGGCTTTGCATTGTTATAAATCTTAAACGAAAAGAGATTTTTTGATGAAATTTGAAATCTGTCGATGAATTTTGATCTACTTTATGATAGAACAAAAAAAAAAATTACGATTAAAGGAGACGTAGTTCTAGGAAGGGGGCAGTTAGGGATCGGGGCGGGGTTGGTTTAGCTTCAATTACCTTAATTTTTTGCTAGTCATCCTCATTTGCTACCAGTATCAACATACTAAAAATTTTAGTATGCCCCATGCTTATTAGCTACCTATCTTGAACAACAAAATTCCTGGGCACTGCGCTAAAATGTGTGTTTTCTCCCCAGGCCCCCACTAAAAAAAGTTGTCGTTTACATTTTTTGAATGAGGAAATGTTTTCTAATGATAATCAAAAATAAAATCTCTGGGGATGTGTTGCAAGGTCTTAGAGTATGTTCCTATGCACCGTGTATAATAGAATCTTTATAGAGTAAGTAAAATTTATAAAAAAAAAAAAATTTACAAAGTTACGTTGTACAAAAAATATATAAATTAAAAACTGTAAAGTATTAGAAATTACTTCAAAGAACGCGGAAAACTTGCAGAAGACCGACGGTCTTGTCATCAAGAAACCGCTATGCGTTACTAATTTTTTTGGATGCTTTTATTTAAAACAAGTTTATATATTTTTTTTTTTTAAAAAAACAAAAAAATGTTATCGGTTTTCGGCAGAATGAGAATAAAAATCCAAAATGCAAAAAACAAAGAATGCAGACAAAAAGAAGTTTTTAATTTTATTTCAATACACATTAATATAAGTAGGTACACGATTTTCTAAATAGGTAAATTGCTAAATAGGTAATATATAGTCGTTCGAGTGTTGATAAATAAGCCTATTATTTGCTTTTGTGTTTTTGTTATTGCTGTTGTTTTTGAGTTATTTAGAGTTTTTTGAGTTATTAGAGTTTACATTAGTTTCGGAACAAAGTTCATTTTATACATAGTTTTAAATGTTTTTGGGTTAATAAAAGTTCATAAAGTTGTTAGTGTTTAAAATGAGACCTTTTAATAACGTTTTCAGGGTACTTAAGTTATTCGATTTTTCCAGTTGAGTATTTTTTGATATTAATTTATTATATTGATAAGGACCACGGTACGAAATGGAAAAGTGCGAGAGATTTGTTTTTTTAAAAAGTACGTTGAAGTTTCCCGTTCCTCTGGTATGGTATCTATTGTTGCTATTTTGCAAAAAATTCTTTGAAAAGTAAGAAGGAACAAGTCCAAGTTTATATTTGAGCATAAATAACAAATTTTGGAATATATTGATTTGATATACATTTAATGCTTTCAAATTTTTTAAAAGTGGCTCAGCATGCGAGAGTCAATCCTTATTAAAAACTATTCTTGCAGCATGTTTTTGTTTTCGATATAGTGTGGTTAGCTTGGATCTATGAGTGCTCGCCCATGCAACATTAGCGTATATGTAGTAGCTTTGTATAAACGAGAAGTATAGAAACTTTAAATTATTAGGAGACAGTATAGAACTAGCTTTGTAGAGGATACCAATGTTTTTTGATATTTTGGTATTTAATATATCTATATGTGATTTCCATGAGATGTTCTCATCAATAAGTATCGCAAGAAATTTAGTTGCTTGGGTTCTCTCTATTTCTATAGTATCTATATTTAGCGAAGGTAAATCGGGTGGTATTTTTTTAAGGTTAGAATGAAAAAGAATGTATTTGGTTTTTTCTGTGTTTAACGATAATTTGTTAGATTTTAACCAACTGTTTATTTTTTCAAGTTCTGTGTTTGCAGTTTCATAAAGTTCTGTAATTGATGAGGATCATAAAATAAATTGGTGTTGTCCGCGAACATTATGAAATCTAATTTACTTGAGGCTTTAGGAAGATCGTTTATGTATATTAAAAACAAAAGAGGTGCAAGAATGGAACCTTGGGGGACACCGCATTTTATTTTGAGCAATTTTGAAAATTTTTTTCCATGAGCAATAACGCATTGTTTTCTGTCTAGTAAAAAATTTTTGAACCAGTTTAGTGCAACACCTTTTATCCCATATTTTTCCATTTTCCTAATTAAGATAGCGTGATCTACCGTGTCAAAGGCCTTAGATAAATTAACAAAGACTCCAAGGACGTATTTTTTGTTTTCGAAGGAGTCATTTATATTATTTATAAGATCAAGAATTACGTGTTCGGTTGAATGTTGCTTTTGGAAGCCAAACTGTTTTTTAATTAGGATTTTGTTATTTGTTAGATATTTATACAGTTTATTGTATATTACTCTCTCCAAAAGTTTTGAAAATACAGGTAGCACTGAGATAGGTCTGTAGTTATTTAGTGTAAATGCATCACCGGTTTTTAATATTGGTATTACCTTAGCTATTTTTAATTTATTCGCTACGGATCCTGTAATAATTGAAGATTTAAAAATTTCATAGATTGGTTGTTTTATCTCCGGAAACACATTTACAACTATATAGCTACAAATGTCGTCTATCCCAGGGGCCTTATACGTCTTAAGCGAGATTTTTGCAATTTTTAGTTCTTCATGGTTTAGTTCAGAGAAAATATTTAAACAGAAATATTGGTTTGTGATATAGGTTTCGAAGGAGATATCAGGGCATTGAATTTTTGAAACCATATTAGGGCCAATGTTTTCAAAAAAGCTAATGAAGTTTTCAGCGATAGAAGTTTTGTCGATATATTCAGTTTCGTTAACGATAATTTTATCAGGTAAATTATTTGATTTAGTATAGTTTTTACCTATTATTTCTTTCTATATTTTCCAGGTTTTTTAATATCACTTTTGCTTTTTTGTAGTTGTTTTGAATAATATACTTCTTTTGAATTTTTTCTAATTTTTTCAAACAGATTTTTGTATTCCTTGTATGTAGTTAAGTTAGTTTCGTTTCAGTTTTTTAAATATTTGATATAGAGTT
Source organism: Hydra vulgaris (assembly GCF_038396675.1). Classification (NCBI taxonomy): domain Eukaryota; kingdom Metazoa; phylum Cnidaria; class Hydrozoa; order Anthoathecata; family Hydridae; genus Hydra; species Hydra vulgaris. The sequence goes on from NC_088920.1 coordinate 6,810,776, forward strand.
TTTGCTTTGTTTTTGATGATTTTCTAATCCCCTTAGTTATCCATGGGCAGTTTAAATACTTTAGCTTTATTTCTTTCTCTTCAACAGGAAAATGTTTATTGTAGTGATCTAGAAAAATATTTACAAATAAATTGTATGCGGGGTTTGTGTGTCCAAGGTTACATTCTTGATACACTTCATCCCAATTTACTACCGATAGCGAGTCTTTAAAATTTTTAATAGAGAACTGATTGGTTTTTCTTTTATATACTTTAGTTTTAGGATTGTTATATGTTCTTAAATCTTGAAATAATGATAAATAAATAGGAAAATGGTCTGATAAATCGGTTTTGATAATTCCTGTTTTTAAGGAAGTTTCGAGAAATGTATTTGTTAATATATTGTCTATTGCAGAGACGGAGGTTGGGGTTATCCGAGTAGGTTTGTTGATGATTGGAAGGATACATAATTGAAACAGATTATCAAAAAAGAGTTTAGTAACCGCGTTTTCTTTGTAGTTTAGACTATTAATATTTAAATCTCCTATAAAGAAAATATTTTTTCCCTTGTCATTTATTTTAAGAAAGATTTCATTTAAAAAATTTGAAAATTTAGTTATATCACCTTCAGGAGGTCTATAGCAAATGGAAATTATAATATTTTTTGATTTATTACCCGTTATCTCAATAGTAAAGACTTCGCTATCAGTGTCTGAGATGGAGAGGTCTGGTCTTCCTTTAAACACTTGATTATCTCGGATATACGTTGCGATCCCTCCTCCCCTTTTGTTTGTTTTTCTTTAAAAAGATATTAGTTTATAAATTGGAATTAAAAAATTTGTGTTCGTTTGAAATGATTCATCAGAACACCACGTTTCAGTTATGCAAATCATACTGAATGAGTAGTTGCAATCTATTAGAAAGTGTTTTAGTTTATCAAAATTTTTATTTATACTTCTTATATTTATGTGTATTGCAGTAAAATTATTTTTTAAAGTTTCGATTTCAGTTTTAAAAGTTTCTATTTCAAAGTATTTCGAATTAAAATTATTTTTGTGAAAAATTTGCGCATCAGAGTCGTAAAAATCACTTAGTAAATATTATTAGCAGTTTCGAAGACGTTGCAACGCAGCGTTTCAAAATCTTTTGTTTTGTTTTTGTTTTCCTTGGTCATTGTGTAAAGTGCGGTAAATTAAAACGTGCTAGCATAATAAAAAATGTACAGAACTATTTCACATATCTCAACTTAGTTGAAAATGAAAATTATTTACGAAAATCTCTGACGAATATTTTATCATATTTGATAATAGCAAATTTACCTTCCTTTCGAAATCTTTTTACATCTTCCCAAAGCTTTTTTCTTATTTCCATCGTTTCGTTCGCATATTCTTCATTAATGAATATTCCGGTTCCTTTGAGTTTTTTTGACAGCGTTAAGATTTTATTTTTGTTTTGAAAGTCTAGTAGTTTAATAATTATAGTTCTTGGAGATTTATCTTCATTAGTTTTCATTGAAAGAGCTCACCCAATGCGGTGAGCTCTTTCAATGATTACGTCTTCAGAGATTCCCAGTTCGTTTCTAAATAGATCTTTAACTTTCTTTGTACAGTCATTCCAAGATTCCATGGGCAGCTCAGTTAAACCATCAATCCTTAGATTATTACGGCGTGAACGATTTTCAAGGTCAATATTTTTTTTTTTAGATTGTTATTTTCCATGGCCATGAAACTGTTAGTTTCCGAAATTTTTTTTAAGAAATTTTCTTCCTGAAAGTTGATACTTTCCTTTATTTCATTGATGTCTTTTTCAATTATCATAACCTTCGATTTGCTTTTATTGAACTCGTTTTCAAATTTGTCGAGCCGATCTGTTATTATTTTTAGATTAGCACTTATGATATCGCTAAATATCTTTTCCTGTTTTTTTAAAAGGTTGATAGTTTCACTAAGAATACTTTTTTTTGTTCTTCCAGTTTGGTGGTTATTAGTTTTTCAATATTTATCATTGTAACTTCCATATTGTAAATTTTTTTTTGATAAACACGTCTTGCTCTTACCATGCCGCAGATGAAAAAAGTTAGGGTTTGAGTTAGGGTAGAGTTTAAATTATTATTATTAAATTTGCATATATAATATAAAAGACGTTTTTAAAATGCGCAAACAAAGGGCTTTGGGGTCGTATAAAGTATCTAAGGTACCCACCACCTTTTTTTTTTAAATAAACTTTTTTATTAAGAAAAAAAAGGTGAGGGAGAGGGGGGTATTTGAGAGACGTACGTACATTTTTAAGGAGGGGAGGGGGGTGACAAAGCATGGCAACAAAGGGAGGGGGGGGGGGAAATTTCAATATATTTGGCGTACGTACTTTATGGTCAACCCCTTACGGTCTTATCACATAGAACCGCGGATGAGCATTTAATTGGAAGTTCATGCCATTTATCAAAATATTTATAAACGTGAGTTTTAATCATTGTGATCTAAAATAAACACAGTTGGCGTCACTTTTCTATGGTGAAGATAATTTCTTTTTACTTAAGTATAGTCCTTAAAGATACATTTTTATTTTATTTTTTTGTGTGATTATTTTTTTGTTATTTTGAGTTTCATTAAAAAAAGCTCATCTTAGGAAACTGGTTACCTAAGATGAGATGATTGTGTGTGCTGAAAATAACGCAACTTTTGGTATAAAAAAATATTTTTTAAATGAACAATTTATTTATATTCTTTAAGAAAAAAGATTACACTATGATTATCTGCAAAAATAAATATAATTATTTTAATATTTCGGCTGCAACAAAACAATGCACTTTTAACATGCTCAACATTAAGCCTGTTCACGAAATAAATGTCATTTTTTTTTAGAGGTTGTATTAACATCTTTTCAATTGTTTTGTATTTTGTTTACAACTTTTTTTAGTTTCAAAAAAATATGTTAGTTTTTGGAATAAACTTGAAATTAGTTTTAAAAATGACAAAAGAAAAAGACGTAAGAGAAAATATTATGCACAAATATTTACTAAATCCTAACAGTAGCTACAATTCGATAGCAAAATCGTTGCAAATACATCCATACACCGTTAGTCGTGTTATTCAACGTTTTTCTCAAACAAAATCGATCTAACGCAAATCTGGTGGTGGAAGAAAGGAAGGTTTTAAAGATATAAAACTAGTTAGGAAACTAGTTATCAGTTTTAAGAATAAGCCTTTCACTTAGGGAACGCGCAAAATTATATGGATTTTTCTGGCGGTAGAAAGTTGTACGACAATTTTAATTTCTAAAAACTTCTGTATTATTGAAGACAATGAAACTTATATCAAATACGATCATCAACAAATTCCTGGTGCTGTTTATTATATTGCCAAATATAAAGAAAAAGCGGAAAAGAAATTTAAATACACAAAGCATGACAAGTTCGCAAAAAAAGCTTTGATTTGGAAAGTTATTTGCAGTTGTGGCAAAAAATGAGCACCTTATATTACTCTGTCCACACTTTCTGGTCAAATATATGCTGAAGAATGTTTACAAAAACGCCTTTTACCTCTCATTAAATCACATAATAACAGACCTGTGTTCTGGCCTGATTTAGCTTCAATTCATTATTGTAAACTAGCTATGGAATGGTATAAAAAGAATAATGTGAAATTTGCGCCTAAAACTGAAAATCCATCAAACTGTCCAGAATTGAGAGAAAAAAACATCAAATAGTTTTGATTCTTATACTGTGCGCAAGCTTATGGGTACCACTAAAGCAAAAGCTCGAAATTTTTTTAGATTCTCACAGAAATAATTAATTTTTTTTTAATGTTTGATCTTCTTATATTATTCTATTAAAATTACTACTTGGTTCGAAATAAAAATTGAGGAGTACTTTTTTTTCGTTGTTTTTCTACTTTCACATTTATTTCGTGTACACGCTTTACGCAACCTTCCGCTATAATTCTTTGAAAACTGTTTTAGCAGCCGATGTCCTTGCGGATACCATAAATATCATATTGCGTCATTTAACCATAACAAAATACTTGATTGATATAGCAATAAAAAACAAACCAAAAAGAAACTGGAGAAATAGCGCGCTCTAACGAAAATTGACTTAAATACCTTAGAAATTATGCCCCTTATTTCCCTCTCTCCCCTGCCAAAGTTATATTATGGCTACTAACCTATTTCTGCTCAACAAAAAAAGAAATAAAAGATCAATGATTATTTAGCAGCCCCTATTAGCACTAATGCGGCAGGGCAAACCACTGGTATACGGGTATGTTGACTATATTTGCCCCTAATTATAATAGAACTACCCTTTATCATATACGTTAAAAAAATCCTTTCTCGATGCCCCACCACAAACACTGCCCACATACATCAAGATTACCAAGTAGTGCCCTCAAAAAGGCAATGGATTTGAATACGCTACCTATCTCCAAATTTATGTTAAATCAACATGAAATGTCTGTTCTTTGAGAAAGTAGATAATATAACTTATATTCTACTTAACTTATTTAAAAAACTTAACTTAAGTAATTACATTCTTGTTTTAAAATGTTATATAAGTTATGTAAAAAAAGAAACGAATTACTTTTAAATGTATGTAAATTATAAAATTTTATATGACTTATGTAAAGTAATTTACGCTTAAAAGTAATTCGCGTTTTTACATCAAAATAAGTAAAAGTGCCTCCATAGTAACGGGTGATGCGGAAGTTATCGGACAAAATAAAAACGTCAATAACTTTATAAATTTTTTATAAATGCTTTATTTAAAAAAAATATAATAGGAGTTTGTTTTTTTATAAATAAAAAAACAAACTCCTATTATATTTTTTTTAAATAAAGCATTTATCTTTTAATAAAAATAAATTATTTTTTATTTGAAAAAATACCACCATCTGCAATTGATCTCAATTTTGCTCTGACGCCTTTCATATGCGACTGTAAAAAGTTTAAATCAATTTCTTGTAGTTTTAGTTTAATGCGATCAATCAAAACTTGCTCTGTTGAAGCTTGCCAATTTCCCTCGTAAACCTTCTGTGCCAAATGTCCCCAAAAATTTTCAATTGGTCGTGCTTGAGACACATTTGGGGGATTGAATTCTTTATCAACGTAATAGACTTATTGGTCCATCCAATTTAGAGAATCTTTAGAATAATGAGAACTTGCTAAATCTGGCCAAAATAAATAGTTCAAGTTTCCATGATACTTGCGAATAAATGGAAGAAGTCGTTTTTCTAAACACTCATTAATATAGATTGATGAATTGATCGCTACAGCTTTGGAAGTGCGAAACAATGGTTCGGACATACCACGGTCAGATATGGCTATCCACATTAATAATTTTTTTGGAAATTTCTCTTTTCCTATAAAACGAGGCATGTCTTTTTGTTGTTTGTGTAGTATCCGGAAATTCCAGGCATGTTGTCCCCTGCAAAACAAAAGTATTTTTCGTCATCGATGACTAGAACCGATTTGGTGTTATAGAGTTGGTTAACTAGTTTCCTGCTTCTTTTCTTTGCCTTTATTTGTTGTTCTACAGTGTATTTTGGAGTCTTTTCACGTTTTCTATATTTAATATTCACTTTTTTTAACTGACGACCAGTTGTCGATTGATTTACACCCAATTTAATACCTATTTTTCTCTGACTGACGCCTTTTTGATTGTTGACAAGTCTCGTTAATTCGGCTTTCTTTTCTCTAGTCCAGGATATCGGACGACCAGGGTGCTTTCTATCAGAAAACGATTGAACAGTTTCCAGTCTTTTTAGGTTATCATATATTGTACTTCGAGCAAATCCTTCCTTTTCAAATTGATTTACGATTTTTTTTTATTTTTATATTAGGTTTATTTACAAAAAACATTTTTAGTCGCTTTCGAAAAGATTCTCGTTCAGCTGCATTTAACCTCATTTCAAATAATTGTGTTTCAAATAATAAAGTTTATACTTTATAGAACGTTTATGCCTACAGATAAAACCACAAAAACTAATTATTATGCTCAAAGAATGAAATTAGAATTTGTCCGATAACTTTCGCATCACCCGTTAAACAGCTTTTTCATTTGACTTGTGTGTGTTACTTAATAAGCAATGAGCTTATTTAGTAACAAACAAACAGAGAAATATGCAGTGCTCCATTATAAGCCCAAATAAAAAAAACTTTTATAAATGGCTTTATAAATACTAATATTCTAACAAAAAACAAAAATAATAATGACTTTTAAATGTTGTTTCAAAGTATGATTAAAAATTGTATAAAAAATTTATTATTATAAAGGCTATTGGTCTATTCTTCGGAGTTCTTTTCTTCTTTTTCTTTTTCTCTATATAATAAAACCAGTCTATTATTTAATAAATATTCAAAATACTTAAACGAAAAAAAAAACCACAGTTACCATGTAAATGAAAATAATGTAAACAAAAAAAATTACCTTTATTAGAGGTTTCCTCTTGATTCTGCAAGAAAAAATTTTTTATAGGTTATTTAGTGAAAAGTTTAATTTTCAAGACCCAGAGGCGGATTCAGCAACGAGTCAAACATAACATAGAATAAAAAATCCTAAAGTTTTGCCATAATAATGTATTTTTTTAATTTAACTTTAATAAAAATGTTAAGTAACTCTGAGGAATAAAATTATGCTCAATATAATATACAAACTTTTTTTAATTTATTGACAAATATTATATAATGTATTATATAATAATATATAATATACACGTAAACTCTTACCCAATACACAGCAATTGTTCTTCGGAGCAATGCTCGATAAAATAAAGCATTTTTTCTATTCCTCGGAAATATTTCCCTCATTGTAATCTTGTCGATTAACATAAGTCTTTTGTCGGAAATAAATCCTTAACCTTAAAAAGATAGAGCAATATATACTAGTTTATATTTCTAAATATTGTAATACGATAAAAACAAATAAAATAATGCGTCCTTATACATATACAACATCCGCACTCATGCCTAATTATTAAGATAGATTAATAAAATAATTACTTCAAATGATTAGTACACTTACAATCAAACAAAGTAACCATATCTAAAATTTTATGACTCATTTTTAAAAAAATTCCGATATAGAATAATGAAAAAGTTAAACTTTAGAATCATTTTCCTATTTATTCTCAAAGAATATAAATACTTCCTTCATACTTAGTTTGCTAAATCTATTAGACACGATAGTTATTAGTTTTTATGTGTTTCTTTTGCCAATTTAAACATTCTTTACGATTTATTTTCGTAATGTTTAGCACTGCAACGGACCTTTTATGCTTAGCAGCTAAATTTACCATTAATTAAAATACAATTTTTATAATAATTATAAAATTTTAAATTTTTTTGTAATAAAAACATTAAGTATAATGTTCTATTTTATTTTGTTATAATTACACCAAAAAATAGTTGTGACTTCTTAATTAGATCACAAGCAAACAAACTCACTCTCGTATAGTTTTAAGATGCCACGACTGGTTTTCTGATCAAATAAATTTCAACTTAACCCCCGGGTTAAGTTGAAATTTATTTGACTCTAATTGGGTGTTATTGCAGATAACCAGTCATTAATTATATACTACCTGATGACGGTCATCCTGCAGGTCTACTTATAACGAATGTTTTCTTTTTTGAATTAAATTTCATAATATGTTTGTTTTATTTTAAAAACTTCAAGACGTGTACTTTTAAAATTCTTATGAATTATTTGCCTATTAATAACACTTTTTTGAATCGCGGTTAATCAATCTTCGTATATGCAGAGAGCACGGTGTCGATAGTAAATTTATTTAGTTTCTTAACACCTGAATACTCACGGAAAGTATATTGAGAGACATTACACAAGAAATAACTTAATATAAAAATCATAAAACATAAACATAAAATATAAAAATTTTTAAATCTCTATTCATTCTTCGATAAAAGCAAACTTCATATATTGCAGCGCACTCTACATAATAAAATTGATTAGATGAAGTATATACTTACAATGAGTTTATAAAGTTACTTAATTTGTTGTAGAAATATAGGTCAACAATATCGCTATACGGATAGTTAAAAAATAGCGAAAGATCAACCAATTTTGTAGCTTCATATCTTTGTTTAAAAAAGTTTTGACTAATATTTTTTTAATCCATTGATATCTTGCTACACTTTATTAAAGACTAAGAATGGACTTGTTAACATCGACAAATATATATATAAATGAATTAACGATAATAAAATGCTCTCTATATGGCTTTCTTCGCCATAAACTATGTGTGACTAATCTAATAGAGCCTTTTAATATTATTTCATCTCTTATAGCATTTCACCGATTTATAAATGTAATCTCGATTTTGCCAAAGCGTTGATTCTCTACCTCAAAACAGACTTATGTTAAAATTAAGATATTTCGGAATAAATGGGTATCAAAATAAAAAAGTTATATTAAGTTAATCCCTATAATGCTCTACTAAAATGTGTAATTTACGAGTCATTGTTTTATGTAACGCTAAGTGATCCACACATTTCGAACTGTTTTTTCAAAGTCCTTACAAATTTTTGGTATGCAAAAAGGCATTCACATTTATTGATGGAAAAATGGCTCTCAAGTTATGTAAAGTGTTTATTGGACCACACCATAAATATACAGTGTCTATTTGGGCTTATTTAAAAACTGATAAAACCTTGGTTAAATCTATTTTGCGCAAAGCAACAAAATGAACTTATATTTTGGTTGGGGCACCGGTAAGCATATGGGTTAAGAGAAAATTAACGCATATTTTTCCTAACATTTTGAACATTAAAAACTTACGCATTTTTGCCTTTAACCCGTATCTACAATAACATATCTTGATATAAGTTGCTCGTTTAAAAATATAATAGAATATATATTTTATATATATATATATTTTATATATATATATATATATATATATATATATATATATATATATATATATATATATATATATATATATATAAAATATATATATATATATATATATATATATATATATATATATATATATATATATATATATATATATATATACAGTACCTACTCAAATTATTAGACTCAAAAAAAAAATTCAAAATTTTGTTACTTTTTTGGATTTTCTTTGTTAGGTAGGGGTTATTGCTGTTTACTTTTTATTATTTATATGTAATATAACTTCCTGTCATTCATTTTTTGTTTTAGATTAAAAACATTTATGAAATATATACACTTTTTAACAATATTTTCAACTTTATAAAAGGTATGGTAAATTTAAAAAATATAAAATTAAAAACATTCAGTTATTTTTATCTTTCATAACTCAAATTATATGTCTTTATATGTTCAAATTATATGTCTAAATTATTGTCGACTGTCTTAAAAACTCAAATAATGAAATTTCAGTTGTTTTTAAGTGTTTTTTTAAAGAATCCCTGTCATATAATAACTTATTAAATGTTGTTGTGGTTTTAAGATTAATAATGGGTAGAGCTAGTGATGTTTCCCCACGTAAATTAGCTAAAGTAGCTGTTCTTCTGCAAGAAACAAATCACAGTCAAAGAAATATTGCCAAAATTGTCAAAGTCTCACAGGCTACAGTTAGAAGAATAAATTCTAAACTCAAAATGGGGGTCAAATTAGAAGCACAGCGAACAGGCTGCTGTGGCCGAAAAAGAATAACAAGTGCTAGAGATGATAGAAAGATCAAAAAAGTTATTGAGCAAAATCGTAAGATGCCAGCAATAAAACTGAAAAGCGTTTTGAAAGACCAAGGAATCAACATTTCACTTGGATCTTTAAGAAGGCGAAGTTACGAGTTAGGATTCAAGTGCAGAAAGCCACTGAAGAAACCAAAACTTACCACTGCGATGATTAAAAAACGTCTTGCTTGGGCTAAAAAACACTCTTCTTTTTCTCAGGATGACTGGAATAAGGTAGATTTTCTATTTATTCTCTCCTGAAACTTTAACAAACAATATTTTATTATTACAAGTTTTCAAAAGACGCTTTTGCATTAATATCTTACCCCAATTGATTTTACTAATACTTTAAATATTATTAAACATCAATAATTATTGCTATATTCAGGTTGTATTCAGCGATGAATCTACCTTTCAAACTTTAGAAGACAAAGCCACATTTGTCCGCCGCAGACCACGAGAACAACACAAGCCAGAATGTATCGTAAACAAGGTAAAGCACCCAGCATCCATAATGGTTTGGTCATGCATATCAAGCAGGGGTACCGGTCAACTTTACATTGTACAAGGGACAATGAAGCAAGATCAGTACAAGACTGTCCTACAGACCACCCTGATTCCACAGATACGAGAGTGGTTTCCTAATGGTGAAAAAATAGTTTTTATGCAAGATGGTGCTCCTTGCCATACTGCAAAATCCATAAAGACATTTCTTGCTAATGAGAGTATTGAGCTTCTTGATTGGCCTGGAAATTCTCCAGATATGAATCCTATTGAAAATCTGTGGGAGCTAGTAAAACGTAAAATCAGTGCGGAAATAATAACGAGTAAACAGAAGCTTACAGAACAACTGATTGATGTATGGGTTCGAGATCCAGAAGTTAAAGCATTGACCTCAAAGTGCATAAATAGTATGCCAAGGCGTGTCAAAGCTCTTATAGAGTCAAAAGGGCTCACAACCAAGTATTAAGTTTCTTAATATGCTTTGTATGTAATAATATATAGATTATATAACAAAAAAATTAAGTTGCGATTGCTTGTATTGCATTTTAGACACACAAAAAAGACAAAAAGCTAAAAATTGAGCTTGAGTCTAATAATATGAGTAGGTACTGTATATATATATATATATATATATATATATAAAATATACATAAACAAGTGTAAAGAAATTTTACACTTGTAGAATTTTGAATTGAATTGTTTATAATTTGTCACAATAAGAAGATAGCAGTCGCAATTTTTAAAAATTTTGTTCAACTAGATAAAGGTTATTTTAATGAGTCCAGAATAACGCAACCGCATGTATATAATAAATACATTTAGTTTCAGACATTTACATAAAGCGCATTTTTAAAGTTTTAAAATCAAATTGAACACATCTGAGATTATTTTGATAACACAGAAATATTTTGATACTTTGAAAGATTCATTTTTTTTCAATTTTATTTGCAGTAAATGTAAAAGTCAGTAACTAAAACAACTTCAAATGGTGTCTCAATTTGTAAAAGTCTCCAACTTAACAACTTCAAATGGTGTCTAACTAGCAACCAAACGACTACAAAAAGTAGGTTGCTGCTAAACAAAAATTTAGGTATTCATAGCAACCAAATAAACCTTGATAATAAGCTCAAACCTTTAATTCATGCCTATTTTACTGACTATAGCATAAATAAAAAAATAGCTATTAATTTTGTCTCAAAATTGGCAATTCGGGTCCACTGTGTTTTGCTCTAACGTTTGGAGCAGAAAGGGGAAATTTTGTTCCGAGACTCCAATTTATTTATTACATTATCGCAATTTTTAGCAAAGCCTTTATTTTTTATTTTTTTTTATTTTCATGCTATATTTTGCCATACAATGTTATATCCAAAGAATTATTGGCTTAGCATAGGAACAGTCACAAACAGTTATTAAGACTAATCCAAAACAGCGTCCGTTATCGACCAACAATTTTACTACTCAAGCGCTAAGATAGTGGTAGCAGGATTCGAACCCGTATCGCACAACAGTCCGAGTGTTAACATTTCGTTTGACGCTCAAATCAATTGAGCTATCCAGCGACAAACTATTGTCATATCCTTATTTGACTTAACTATACACATATAAATGCTTTTGAGTTTGTTTTATGTCTGAAAGTTTAGCTTTTTATCTCAAACACTATAAAGAATCAGCCCATGTTTCGAACCAATAATAGATTATCCTATATTATTTAGTTAATCATATAAGTTAAAAGCTAATTACTTTTGACCTGCAACATTAAAGACCAAGTACAAAAAATTCAACAATTTAAACTTTCTTATATATAACGAACTTAATTAGATAAGCAATTAAAAAAGCCAAGCTTTGAGATTGGTGTAGAGATTCGAATCATAAATCGATTTCAAAAAACACGTTCAGGCGTTCACAAATTGTTTCTCAACGCAACTATTTTTGCAATGTAATCTTGCTACTTAACATTTAATATTAGTTTCTCTTGTGGTTTTTTAACACTGGTACTTGTTTACACGTTTATTATTTATGAATGCAACTGACTTCTATTAAATGTGTTTCAAGAATTTTCATTAAAAGCTTTCTAAATTATTTATGCACTTAAGCACAGATCTATAATATTTTGATCTTTTATTGATTGGTAACAGTTTTCAATGTTGAATGATTTCTTTCATTATAAATTGCAACAACACTTTAAGCTTTATTAGTCACATTGCTGTTTGAGCCTGTTCACTTACTCGATGCAAGTTTCAGCTTCATATAAATTTTACTAATCGTAATGAAAAGCCCATTTCTAAATTGCCAAAGACTGTTGCCGCCAGTTTACAATAAACATGAAAACAGAATAAGAGTCTCTTTTCTAAAAAGTTGTTTAACTGTAACTTAAAAAAAACCAAGCTCTAAAACTTAAGTTACCATCACCATGGCTATAGAGCCTCACCTGCCCAAATATTTGCTCTTTGTGCAATGATGCTATTTTTTTTAATTGTATTTACTTCCACAAGACTGAGGGGGCTACTAACTAACATACATTTTTAATTGTTGTCTCTCTCAACTGTTAAACTCTAAAATATAAGTCTTGACAAACAAAGTCACTAATCGGAGAAAGAGTTGAGGCCTACCTGGAACTGGTAGGCCTCAACTCTTAAAACTTTTATTTACATAATAGATCTCTTATGCAAACAATTAAAAAACAATTTTCTTAAAACTTTTCAAAACAAAGTAATTATGTTTTAAAAAATATGTTGCTTATTAAATGTTATTTAACATGCATGTATTTTGCTGCAAATTCTTCACATAAATTTTTTTATAAATTTTATTCAGTTACTTATTGATACTGCTTTTAAAATGTTAAAACAATAACTAGTTAATAATATGTTAAAACATGCATTAATAAGTTTTTAGGTGTGTAAAAATCTAAATAAGGTGAACACATGCAATTGAATGCATGTGATACTAATTTTACAATATGTACAGGATTGCGAGCAAAATCACACACCATTCCTGACCACAAATGCTAAATATTGGTATTGAGAACATTAATCATGCTTGTTGACAACGTAATTGGCTTTTACAACCACCCCAAAAAAATGCAAACATAATTTTTTCATATTAAGCCCTGGTACACAGGTTTGTAACAGAATAAAATTTGTTAGAAAAACAAAAACAATGGGGAAAAATAGTTGCTGGCAATTTTATGAAAAAAAAACACAATAAAGTTTTAATTTTACAAAAAAACCTTACAATTAAGTTTAAGTTTATGAAAAAAACTTTTTTTTTACATAGTTACCAAACATAAATACAAGGGTCGAAATAGGTGTCTGACATTGGTGCCTCTCAGATCATCCCAAGATGCCCAAAAGGTGGGCAACCAACCACTGTTCATTATGTCACCAAAAATTAACAGTGGTTGGTTAGCCCCTCGGATAATTTCCAAAAATAGTCCAATGACCCTTAGTGTCTAGCATCTATTTCACCCCTATATATATATATATTGTGAATTAATGAACCAACATTACGAGTAATTTTTTGATGGTTTTTGGAAAAAAATGAATTAGTCAAATTATTGGCTTTGGCGGTTGTGTCACAACAATAAAAAATGTTTTGGTTTAACAATTATCAACAAAAATAATAATTTTTTTTACAATTAAAAAAAAAAAAACAATAATAAAGTTACCTTCATCAATCTTTGAAGTTGAACAAATTGGACTAAATGGTGACCCATTTGGTGCATTATTACTAGTTACTTGTGTTCTATATTGAGCTGAATTTAAACCAAAAATTAAAAGATTTATCTAGCAATAAACCACTAAAATATTGTTAAAATATATTGAAAACAAAAATAACTTTACCTTGCTGAGATTTTGATCAATTTGGAGAACTTTGATTTAAATTAATCTTACCATTCATTCCAAAAAAGTATAATTTGACTTTTTTTAGATTATTTTCACAAGAATCTGGTGAATTATGTCCAGCTGGAACATTTCTGCATTTTCGATATCTTAAATTTTGCAAGTTTAAATAAAACTTAAAATGATTATCGTAACTTTTAAATTATACTGATTCTTGTTACACAGTTTTGGGATTATTAGTAATGAAAGGAAAAATTTTGATTATGGTGTTTGTATTTTTCGATATGTATGTTTGATTATGCATGTTTTTAATATTTAGAATATATGGAGAGATGAGGAGGTGGGACAGAGGAGACTTAAATCTAGTTCAAGGTGACTTGTAAATGTAGAACATAAGCATACAGAAAATTAGATATTTCTGGAAAAAAAAAGGTAGATACAAATGTATAACAACTTAAAAAAAACATAAAAGGGGCTTGCATTAATGAGAAAATAAACTGTTAAAAATTAATAATTAAAATGGTTGAGAGAACCAGACACAGTTTTGATCTGTATTTTTTATTGATCATCTACACACAAAACCAAGCTAAATTTTAATTAATTGAAAAAAAATGAAAAATATGGATAAGTTATTAAATTTGATATTACTTACTTGAGTTCCTTATATATATTTCCTTTATTTTTATTAGCATAAGCCTATAAAACAAAACATGTGATCTATGTAGTGGTTTAAGAATAATAATTAATTGTAAAAATTTATAACACTTACTAACAAATTGTCATTAAGTAAAAGAACATACTTTAGCAAAAATTCTATATCTTGACACAATTACAAGAAGAGATGTCATGCATTCTCCTATATCTTTCCATAATAGTGGTTCACCTTCGGGATTAGGATCAATGCTAGCTAGTTTTTCAAAGTGAGGAAATTGCTTTTCTAAGTTTTCTGGATCATATGTCCTTTGAAACTCAATAAAAAGTTCTTGTAGACTTGATGAAAATGTAGCAGAAGTTTGCAGCTATAATTATTAACAAAGTATAAATATTTTGTTTTTTTAAATACTTTTTTTTCATTCTATAAAAAAAAGGTTTTCCCTTTAATCACGCACCTTGTCAATGATTAACTGCATATGTGATTTATGATCATCATCACCATATAAGAAAGCTGACAATTGTTCTGGGGATATTTTAACTTTGATTTTGTTTGCAATTTGAACAATTTCTGCATTGTGTTCTTTTCTCAGTGCTGAATATGTTTGATACTGAATATAAAAAACAAATAACAAACAGTAAGCGTTAGCACTTAAAGCCAAAATGATTTTTCAACAAATATTCAATAAAGATTAAAGAAAAACACCTTTTCATGAAGTTGTAGTAATGATGAATCACGATCTCTCTTTGTCACCTGACATTATTATGGTGTGAAAAACGGTTTAAAAAAATAAAATAAATTTATAAAATCCAATAAAAATATTTTTATTTTCCAGTTAAACAGCTTATATAGTTGGGCTAAAAATAATTTTTAATTCTTCCTCAAATAAAAACTTCCACCTTAAAACAAGTAGCTCTGTAAAGCAACTGTACAACATGTCCAATACTTGTTTTAGAAGTTTTTTTCTAAACGTTGAACTACAAACAAAACTAAATCTTTTCGTGATAGAGTAATTTCACCCTCTAATGATAAAAGTATCAATCTAAACACATAACAGCAAAATATAATATTTATTAACTTTAACTATTTTTAAAGTTATACTGAAACTTAAAATGAAGTGATGTAAAGTTAAATAATTTTATTTATATTATGTAAAGTTAAATAATTTTATTTATATTATGTATTTATATAACTTTATTTATATTATGTTTATAATGATAGCATAATTAAATTAAATATAATTATTATAAAGTATGACAAATTTATGAAAAAAACAAAGATTTAGTTTCTCTTTTACCTAAGAACTGTTTCTTGCATAGCAGGACCTAAAATCTGGTATCCTCTTTGTTTTAAAGTTGCCCAAAGGGCTGCAGATAACGCCTGTGAGCTTAGAGGCGTCAAAAATAGTTCTTTCACAGCTCTTTCACCAATACTTTGTGCAGCTCTCATTGCACAAGACTGACCTTCCACCTCTGCAAGCGGACAATGTAAAATTAAACAACTATTCGTAGCATTGGCCTTATAAGCTCATTACCACTTGTATAATTGCAATTAGAACTAGTTTGACAATATTTTGCAAGCATTCAGCTAGGGTTTCAATAGCAATTCTACCTGCATCAAATTCTTTACAATTTATAATAGTTTCATTATTATAAAACTAATTCAAAATGATAGGGAATAGTTTCACCACACAAAGAGAGAAGGGTTATAACCACTATTAAATAGCCTCCTCATCTGTAGTGACGATCTTGGCCTTGAGGAGGTGAATAAGAAAAAAAAAATACATATATCTTTCCAACAATTTATCCAACATATAATTCTCTGGAAAATATTTTTTAAGTTTTTTCCTGTGTACATAATTTTCTTAATAAAATTGTTAAATCAAAGTGCTGAAGGTCCTGAGATACACAACTAATATTTTACCACCAGATATTTTTTTAAGTAATTATAAAAATTATTCTTTTGTGAAATCCATTCTTGACAACATATTTAAATCCAGTTAATTGAGAGATTTCTATCACAATTCCTGTATGTAGGTCAGTATGTTTAGTAAATTTCTAATTTCCATCTGAAAATTCAAATGGAATTTAAAAACTTACCAAACATTTTATGCCTACTCATTTAATGTATTTAAAATGGATAGTTTACATATAAACAAATTCTTATTTATATATGCAAATTTAAGATTAAAGTTTATCATTGTATTCATAAATAAAAATTGCTAAAATAGAATTGCAAATTACAATTTGAATTATGCAACATTTTGTAAAAATAAAACTTACAATTTAACACAACATTTTTACAAATCTTTACACAAAATAGTTATTTTACTGTTATTCCCTTTAAAATACAAAATAATCAACTGCATAAATAATGTGCATTTATAATAAAAACATTAAGAAAAAAGTAAGTGAAAGTATTTTTTTCTAAAAAGAAAAGAAAATAAGTAGATCTTAATTACCCATGAAGTTACATTCCTTGTTTGGATTAATAGGTGTTAAAAGTATTAATAGGATGTCAATGAGACTTTTTAAGCAGGTCTAGGGATATTACATCACCAAAAAACAAAACGTTTTATTTTCTTTCCTTACCAAATCGCTTATTATTTCTGTTCCACTAAAGTTATGGTCTTTCTATGTAGCCAATTTCAGACCGACAACTATGAAGCTAATTTCAGACCAACTTTTTATATTAATAATATAATTCATTTACTTTTTATATTATAAAGCATTTTTTAGAAAAGAGTTTTTTAGTGATTTTTAAATCCGCAACTTTCTAAAATCTGTCTGGATCATGATCTCTTGGTTCTGATCTATAAACAGGTTTTCCAACGAAGCCATTTTTTTAAAATGTTTCATATTTCTGTTTTCCACTGCAACACTTATTCGATATTTGTTTCTAAAGTATAAAAATCATTCACTCCTTCTCATTTAAATAAATTTATATAAAAATGTAAATAGTGGATAGTAAGCATATAAATTCAAGATTTAAAAATGCAAGATTATAGTTTATAATGTTATTATATCATCGCTATTATAAACAAACTTTACATTCACAAAAGATATGTTAATATCAACTTTTTAATTCATTATAATAAACTGTTAGTCTAATTTTTGTGAGTAAGATTAATGCAACTCTTGACAGGAATAAATGAGCGCAATGAGCTGTGAAAAGTTTATTTAAAACAGACATGGCATGCCAAGCAAGCTTCTCGCCTAAACAGCTTTTTGTGTGAGCCAACTGTTTTTACACGAGGTATCATTTTAAATTGTTTTTTTTTGTTCCAGATGATGCTTGATGTCAAAATTATTTAATGCAGTTTAAAACATAATGAAGTTGTTTAAAACTTACATAATTTATACTTATTAACAATTACTTTAAATAATAAATTCATAATTTAAAATTATAAAATAAAAATTTTTAAAATATACAAAAGAAAACATCTTTATGAAAATAAAAAAGTTTAACTGTAATACTATTAATATATATATAATATACTATATATATATATATATATATATATATATATATATATATATATATATATATATATATATATATATATATATATATATATATATATAATATAATATATATATAATATAATATATATATATATATATATATATATATATATATATATATATATATATATAATATAATATATATATATATAATATACTATATAAAATACCTTAATAAAAAACTTTGTTTAAAGATCGTTTAATGTTTAAGTAATTTAAAATTGCTTTTATTTAAAACATCAGTTATTTAAAAACTTTACTTATTTTTAGAAGTCACTTTCGCTTTCTTTGCAGCAGGTTTTCTTGCTGCCAACGGTTTCTGAGCGCTTTGGAGATTAGAGATCTTTTAGTATCTCCAATCTTTTGATAATGCTTTACTTTCTATAATCTGTCCTGATCTAATTGCTATTGTTTTTTAAATTCATCAATTTTTGGTTCAACCTACAAGTTTTTTTTTTTGTTTTTTTTTTAAATATATTTGTCGGAAGACAGATAAGATGCTTCAACATTGTTTGCGTTACTTTTATAAGTTACTAACTCCACAGGTAGCATGTCTCATTCCTCTTCTAACACTATAAAGTAAATATTTAAATAAATAACGGCTTGCTTAAAAAAAGAAATACCATCATTCTAATAAAATTTGTATAAAATCATTATACAAACTTTTATATTTGCTGAAGGAAGCCTCTCTTTTTCAGTTTTTCTGATTTAAAAACCTGCATATACTTCAAGCTGTTGGGGCGGTAGTTCTTTATCATTTTTATATCCTAAAAATGTTGAAAGTTTTTTTAATATTTTTAATAAATATTAAAAAAAATAATTTTGACTTACAGGATTTAAAATTTTTTACCACTATTATTTCTTGTGTTTTTATTTGTTTGCTAGTCTGCATCTTGTAAACCAATCGGCAATAACTTGATAAGTAAAAGTAACAACATATACTGAGTATTTGTTGGGATTAATTTTGTTGAAGAGCAGTATATGCTCATATATTGCTCTTCAACAAAATTAGTACCTTTAACTTTGATATACTAGTGTCCGTGCTGATTTAAACAGCTAATCCTTTCAACTTTATTGTGACTCCCATCTAATAAATGTTGAATAAAATTATTATGCTAATCATTTATCCAATGTCATTAATGATGTCATCAATCATTGATGTGTGAATTAAAATGTTAAAATAAAATTATAATAATTCAAAAAATTATAAAGTATAAAACTATAAAAGTTTGTAAAATGATAAAGTAAAAAAATTACCAACCTTTAACTCTACTTTTTTAATATCTTCTAAATTCGATGATGATAAATAATGACATGAATATACATCAGTAACTGGTATATCTGTTGAAAGTAACTTCAACTTTTAGGTTTTGTAGTCATTTTTCATTTTTAAGTTTTGGAATTAGGTAACTAATTTTATAACTTGAAGAACTTCTAAAACTTGAGAAGTTCTAAAAAATTGAAAAGTTTTAGAATTAGGTAACTAGTACATTTTCTATTGATTTATTGTAATAAAGATTTCTTTATCTTATGCTAACCAAAATACTATTAAATAAAAAATGTTCAAATGTTAAAAATTGTAAAACATAAAGTATGAAAAAATTTGAATAAGCATAATGGTAATATTTTCAACATTGTTAGCTTGTATTAAATTTTCAAACACTTTTCAGCTTTTCATTTGCTAAATAAAAATAAAAATGTTTTTAGAGTTTGAAACAAAAAATGTAAAAATATTTTTACTATATTAAGAAATTTTGGAAACTTACAATCAACAATTCTATCTTATTTATATATTTATATATATATATATATATATATATATATATATATATATATATATATATATATATATATATATATATATATATATATATATATATATATATATATATATATATATATATATATATATATATATATAAATATACAGGCCTCAACGGCAGTAAATGAGTGCAAGAGCAGAGAAAAGCTCTCCTAAAACCAACATGGCGAGCCTTGTGAGCTGCATTTCTAAACTGCATTTTACAAAAGTTTTTGGTTTTTGCACAAGCTATCTGTTTATTTATATAAAAATTGCTTATTAAATACAAAATTTAGTTTTATACTTGTTACTAGCATATGTTTGTAACGTTAATGTTACAATAATAAACACATAACAAGAGTTATTTTTTTGACTTTGCAAAAACCGTGCCTGTTTATTATCCAATGAATTAAATTTTTTTGACTTCGCGTTTTTCATTTTAGTTACAATGATAATTAAACTTTTGAGAGAAAAAAAAATACTTTTGCGAGAGCTGTAAATTGCTCCCGTAAACTGTTTTAGGGGAGTGTGGGCGAGAGTGAGAGCTAAGCTCTTGCTTCCCGCCGATGCCTATATATATATATATATATATATATATATATATATATATATATATATATATATATATATACATATATATATATAGTATATATATATATATATATATGTCTATATATATATATATATATATATATATATATATATATATATATATATATATATCGTATGATCTTTAAAAAATTTTAAGCTGACTTTGTTATTTCTAGCAGTTTAATCATTATGTGAAAGTTACACATTTTAATTTTATTTTATTTTCAAATCTCCTCCATTAAAAGTTTTGTAGAACTTCCAATAATGATGCTATCAAGCTGATTTTTGTTTTGATATGTATCTTATTCCTAACTCTTTGCATTTGTATCAACAACTTCTAAACAATTTCTAAGACTTACCTTTTCATGTGAGAAATTCACCTCATATATAGCAAAATGACACTGGATTTATAAAAGAGCTTTAAAAACTATACTTAGTGGTAAACCAAGAACCTTGAATATTTGAAGGGTCTTTAATATTATCAAAAAACAAATCCTTACAAGTATGTCAACCTGTGCGGCAAATTAAACGAAATTATAAAATTTTAAAATAATAACTAAATGATATAAAAAATTTTTTAAATTTGTTTAAGAAATATCTGTTTATTTTCTAAAAATGAAAGTTTTCTTTTAGGTTTTTTTAGATCAATTTTTTATACCAGATGTTTAAAGTAAAAATTTTATAATTATAGTATAAAAATTTTACCTCCTCAACCTCTTCTACCGATTTACTTTGAGTAAAGTCTTTAATATTATCCTTTAAAATAAAACAACTGTTAAATTTTATTTTTTTGGTTTAATAATTGAAAATATAAAATAATTCAATTAGTGAAAAACAACTTTTCATTAGAAAAATACAATTTTTAGCATTGTTGTAAACATGAATAAAAACTCTAATCTTGCAACTCAAATACGAAATATATATTACTTATAATATTGTATATATTGTACCAAATATATATATTACTTATAATAATAAAAGAGAACAAGACAATAAAAGAGAACAAGGGAATAAAAAAAGAGAATAAAATAGAATTTAATATTATTATTAAAGGAGAACTACAATAAAACTCAAACTTTCACAATCTTTTATAATATTTTTCTTAAATTTTACTATACTTTTTAATTTTTCACGCCCAACACAAAAAACTTGGTTGTGATTTTCTACTTTATAAACCTTTTATTAAACATTTTATAAAATGTTACATTTGGGTCGTAACTAGCTAAGAATATCTAATGTCATGCTAAAAATTACACTTTTAAATGGCGGTAGGAGATAAATCGGTCTTTTGCTATAGTTCTTTATAACCTCTGTGTAAAAGAGTTGATGATCTTCTACTTCATACTTTAAATTTAAACTTGGTGTGACAATTTATGAACAACCCCTACATATGATATCATTAAAAACTTTTATCTCCTATCTACTTAAAAATTAACATGGAATTCACAGAAATATTAAATAACAAAAAAAAATATTAAATGAAATATTAAATAACAAAAAAAAACATGAAATATTAAATAACAAAAAAAAAAGTTCTTTAAAAAAAAAAGTATAAACTTTTACATTTATCTCAATACATAAATTCCATAAATAAAAACTATAAAATCATTTACAAGATAACAAAAAAAAATTTAAAAATATAAAAGTAAAATTCTTTAAAAATAAAAAAGTAAAAAAGCAGTTGTGTAAATAGATAAATGGGGGATCACACCCCAGCAAGGCATGGGTAGGGGAGACCATAGCTAAAGAAATACAGTGAAGGTTTTAAGGAGTTTTTTTATTATTTTTCTTTTAATTTTTAATAATCGAGAGATCTAGTTCTTATTCATTAAGAGACTTATTCATTAAAAGGGATCCCAAGAAAAAATCATGCAAGGAGGAGATGGAAGAGCACAATTTGTAGTTATGCCACTGATAAAAAGATTTAAAATTTTTTATAACAAAAAGCCATTGTTGAATAGTAGTACATATTTAAATAATTAAAAATATTTATGTTATTCTTTAACACATATACATTTGAAGATAAATTTGATGAAACTTGTGAAAATGAGCGGATATAAACAGAAAGTTTATAACCAAGTTGCAAAACTCTAGTGCAAAGAATAATTGTAGCAAAGAGTAGCAGAGCACTATAGTTATTGTCAACTTTTAATTGCTACCATAGAGGAGAAATACTTTGTTCAAATTTAAATTTTATTTTTGTGTCAGAAATTTCCAAAAAAAATCTTTGTTGTGAAAATTGAAAAATGAATCATATATTTTAACTACTCTATTTCATATTTACAATCTCAAACATATACAATATATTGTTGTTTATATCCCAAATCGTGCATCATTGTTAAGGTTGTTAGCGCATTTGTGATGATATTGCAAAATCAATCTTTATAGGTCTTAGCAATTTGTTCAACTCCTAAAATAAATTTAAATTAAAAACAACAAGAACTTTAAACTATTGAGTTTAAAATAAAATTGATAAGAGAAAGAGTTCGTGTAAAAATAACTTTTCCATTTTATATATTTTTATTACATAATACTTTAACACAGTATGTAATAATAAACTCCGTAATGGGAATATAAAGAAAATCTATAAAAAAACAGGAAAATCAAAGTAATTAACAGACAAATATATATATACAAATATATATATCTATTGTTAAAATTATTGTAAAAAATGTAGAGGCAAAAATAAAAACTACTAGAAAAAACTACTACAAAAAGGTTTAATTGGTATAAATTGAAATCTAGCATTTAATTAATAACAAATTTATATAAGAAAAAATATTTCTTGGTGACGAACACTAGCACAAGGTGGCTAGAGTTCCAGAGGTTATAGCCCCCTTTATCATATGAGGTCATTCTTTTAAAGGGTGCCGTAAAGCCTAACTATCAATCTGCTGGATAAGACTAAGTACTAGGTACGAGAAAGTGTTTTTCCCTTCAACTCAATTGCCATTATAATTTGAAATGAAACATTTTTTTAACAATGTAACAGAATTTTTAAAATTCACCATAAATAGAACAAAATTAACAAAATGTAGTCTGACCTGCAAACCTATTGTTTTGACACAAACTTTTCTTTAACAACCTGTGAAATTTCCAAGATGGTTCTCTCCAGCCATTTTAAGAGAGAATTTCTGATTGAAAAAGAAAATCACTATTAAATTTTTTTAAAAAAAAACTATTCAATATTTTTTGGCATCATAAAAATAAAAAATTAACAACAAAATTAACTAAATGTAGTCCTACCTGCTAATCAATCGTTTTGACTCAAACTCTTCCTTCACACCATGTGAAATTCATATAATGGTTTCACCCAGTTATATTGAGAAAGAACTTGCTGATAGAAAAAGGAAATCACTATGAATTTTTTTTTTAACAAATCACTAATAAATATTTTTTATCACAATAAATAAAAAAATATTTTTTTAAAAAAATCTCTATTCAACCTCTTTTGGCACCACCAAATGAAAAAATATATAAAACTAAAAAAAATGTACTCCAACCTGCCAATCCATTAGTTTGACACAAACTCCTTCTTTACACTCTGTGAAATTAGCAATTAAGGGGCCATCTATAAAGGAAATCATGGTTAAAGGGAGTAGGGGGTCGAGACAAAAGGACAAAAAAGAGCAAGAGAGAGGGAAGAGTTTATCAGAAAAGGAAGTCACCTAAAAGATTTTTTTTATTTTCTATGTTAATCTTAATAACCTTGAACATGCTTTTCATAACGAGCTTCATAAAAACACATGTGAACGTGTGATTTTATGAAGTTATTGTTACATTATTGTTCTTTTGATTTAAATTTTTTTCAAATCAAGATTTACTATAATTTAATAAGTTATCGCTACAGTCTCGCCACAAAATTCTTGATAAACTTTTTAAAGAAATAAAAAAATAGAAATAGTCCTGCAGCTAATTATTAACATATTTTTTGTTAACAAAAAAATATTATTTATACATATATAAAGCCTATTTCTTTGCAAGCTACTATATTAGGACTTGACAACGTTAAAGGTTTAAGAAATAGAGAAATCAAGAATTCAAGAACTTCTTGAAAAAAATCTTTTTTCAAGAAATTCTTGACTCATATTTAAGGCAGAGCAGTCTATCTTTGTTAAAGAAACAGTATTTTGAATTTGCTGATTTTTTCAAGTTCAATGATTGATCAGTTCCTAATGGTGGCTGAGTATATCAATCCTGGCAACATGACAGAGCTTGATTCGCATCATATCTATACAATAGAATAAGACTGATTTGCCTCTCGTGTTCACACCAGTCATATTTCATGCAGATCGTAAAATGCGAATATCCCGAATGTAGCTCTTCGACAAGGAGCTCTTATTTCCATGTTATTCCTGGTCACTTTTTTTCTTCACCCATTCTAATTTGCCTGTCAGAAGATGGCTTAAAAGCTGTAGCCGTTTCAGACATTGCAGGAAAAAATCATTTCCCTTATCATTTCTAATATTCAGTGCACCATTCCTTGATCATTAAAATCATTCAAAGTCCCTCTTTATGATCTATTTTGCCCCTCTGTACAATTAGGTTTGTCTCAGATCTGTAAGCATTGCAACTTGTTTTTTACTTCTCAAGTCATTCTTAAAAAGTGTGTCAGCTCTACTTATTCCAATGTTTTTAACCAAATAGCTGTTATCTCTTCGCAAAGTCAGACCTGTTTACATTGTCTCCAAGAACAAAGATTGATGGCTACAAATGTGGCAGAAGAGAATGCAGCCTTTGCTGAATAGCTCAATGAGGACAAAATCAAAACAGAGAGCCTCCATATTCCAAATGATGTGACCATTTAAGACAATTCAGACTGCTCTATTTTAATCATATTAATTAACAATCATTTCAAAAATTCTTGGATGGACGAAGAGTGAAGCAAGTTTCCATGTTCACATTTAATATATAGACTAACATAATATAATTTTTCAATTGTGCAATTCGTATCATCCTTTTTAATGGGGGATAGAAAATAGGGCAACCGGTGACAATGGAGGGGAAGAAGTCAAAATATTGCCTAAATAATGGTGACTTACTTTGTGGATAGCCCTTAACCTGAATCTGAAATCAATCTGAAAAAAAAAAAATCTGAACCTGGTCAATTCTAATCTGAATTGACCTTAAAGATCCTTCACGAAAGTATAATATGGGTCTTCATAAAATCTTTAAATTTGGGGTATTTTCGTTAGCAAAATTTAATTACCCAAAATTCTTTTTAAAATCATTGAGACCCTTAACTGACACTAGTATGAATATACAAAGTTTTACACATGCCCATAAGCTGTCTTATGTATCAAAAAATCATTGTTCCGCCAAAGTTTGACACAGCTATTGTGTCAAACTTTGGCCTTAACCAACACCAGAAAAACTTTTGAGCATTTTAAAAAAAAATTAATTCAACAAACCACAACTGATTTTTTAGTTTGTTTACCCCCAATTTCTAATAAATGATATAATATGGGTTAATTAAAAAGTCGACATATATTCACTTACTGTGCTTATTCTCAAACAATTCAGTTAATAAATGTTATAAATTAAATGCAAGCAAATTTTTTTACATACATTGATTGAAAGGTTATTTAAACCATAGTGTAAACCATTTTGAAAAATCTTGATTTAAATTTATAAAAGTGTAAAAACAGGAACTCAGTATTGTATTTACAAATATAAAAATAGAGACTTAGATCCCACAATTTTTGAAAGTAAGGGCGATACAGATAAAATGGAAAACAGAAGAGTTATTGAAAATAATACAACCAATTGCAGTAATTTTAGATAAGTTGCTAAAAGATATAAACAAAAATAAGTGACACTTTATAAACAATATTTGTATTTTATATAAGATTAAAAAAAAAAACAAGATATTTTCAGACTGTCAGAAACACTTATCTTCTTACAAACAGACTATATCTTAGATAATTCAAATCTTATTTGTTTAAAAATGAAAATAAAGCTGCAGTGAATTTTGCAGATAAAGAATTCAAAAATTTGTTACCAACAATATTTTAGTTTAAATCTTTGGATTGTAACATTGCAACAGACATTGAAGGATTGTTAAATGTACCAACACCTTGTGCAGGAATCAGAAAATTTGTTCTTGTGCAGGAATTGAAGAAATCTCATGTAGTACAGGAATCAAAAGAACTTGTCGACTCGTTCCTTTAAAGTTAAGAAAGAAGATAGGTGTTGAAAAAGTTTGACACTGTAAAGTGTTTTGTTAAGGTTAGAGAAGGTTTAACTCAAGTTAAATAAGGAATGCTTATTTTTTATTGAAAGGGATAACTAAACACAGCTTCTTTTAAAAAATTAGAATTTACACAAAACCATGGTTATTCTGTTTTATTTTTTTAATAAATCTTGATTTTTTTTTTTTTTTTTTAAGTAGCACATATTAGATTTATATTTGCTATTCAATAATCATTGTTTATTATTATTTTTGTTATTTAACCCAAAACTTAAAGAATAAAGAACTCTGGAGTTGAAACAGTTGTGGGAAGTATTTTCAAAGTAGCTCATATTAGATTTATATTTGATTACTTACTACCAATGAACTATATTCTTTAATAAAAAAACAAATATAATTAGTTAAACTGTTGAAAATTAACTAAACTACAGAAGTGTTTGAAAACCAACATAAATGAAAAAGTATTTTCAAAGTAGTACATATAAGATTTATAGAGTTTTGTTAAGATTTATTTCTTAAAACTCAATAAGCAAAAAGTCAAGGTCAGAAACAAAGCGAAAAAGAACATAAAGAGAAAATTGATTGATCGTGAGGGAAGTGAACATAAAAGACTTAAAAATGTCTTTAATTATAACTAATTATGATGTATGAGACTAATTATGATAGATGTTATTTTATACAAAAATTTTTCCAATTTGTTACAGTAACTGTAAAATTGTAATGAGGAGTCTTTGAAACTTCACAATGTCAATCTGAAATCTGAAAAAAGACCAGAACTTTTGCTGAATTTATATAATTGAAGATTTGGTTTTAAATATGAGTCCCATGAGTTTAATGTCAGGGAGGAATATAGATAGTAACAAACTATTATATTTTTTGAAGTGTTAATGCTAAATTTTTATACATAATATTTTTGAACCCTAATAAAGAATTGTTATGTTTTGAATTTTATTAAGATTAAAATATATAAAATTTGAATAAAATCAAATCAAAAAAACAGAGAAAAATTATAAAAAATCAGATTAAAATAAACAAAATCCTATTGAAATCAGAAGAATCTGATTAAAATTAAAAATTAGAAACATTACTTGCATTAAGTTATAAAGCAAATAACCAAGGTGAAAATGTTAATAAAAAGTAGCAACTGGTTTGAATTTTAAATGCAACGCAACTTTATTTAAAAAAAAAATGATTTATTAAAAAAAAATTTATTTATTTTAAAATCAGAAGCTACTCTATTAAATTGATGAGTCAAGATTCAAGCATTGACTTACCAAGTTAAATGGTCATTGTATAAGTCAATACAACCAGAAGCCTAAGTTAAAGTTTATACCTTTAAAAACTTTAGAATCACATGATTTTTAAAAGAAATTGTTTGCTACGATGAATTATATCACTTTTCATTTAAATTCAAAAGCATTTTGAAAATAATATATAAATAAACAAATAAATGAATTTAGTAAAAAAAAGTTGTTTTAAACTAATTATTCTCCTTACATTTTTCTATAATATCTTGAACTCTTGTAAATTTTTAATGAAGAATAAAAGATTAAAAACTGAAGATGGTAAATTGAACTTTCTGTTGAATGGTTTACATCTCTTGCATTTACTTTGCTTCTTTGTGATAATATAAAACCAAAAAAATTCTATGATGGTATCCAGCGCTCTTTGGAGTTTAAATACATTTTGTTAAAAATAAAAGCCACTAATATAGATTTGACAGCATCATAAAATGAGTTTAGCGTTTTCCATAGATGACTAAATTTTCCTTGACTTTTTTATTTTGTTTGTTTTTAATGACATTGTTCTGTAATATTCAGGCATGAAAATTTGAAAAAAATTAATCTTAAAACTGTATTCTAACATGCATATTTTCTTGTGATGAGTATTTAATTATTGCATTGAGAATTTCTTTATCAAACAAAAATATTATTTAGCTTTACACACAGAGTAAAAGTACAACACCTAATAAAATTGAAAAACAATACACTTAGTGTGTCGCTAAATTTAAATTGTATACTACATAAATGTTATTTGTGTCTATTATTATAATTGTTAATTGTTCTTGCTTGAAGCTGATTGTTTTTCTGTTGCTGTTTTTTTTTTTTTTTTGTAATCTTTTTGATTAGATAATGAATGTATTGTTTAGGCGTTAGTAGCAGAATCAATAACTAAAGTTTTTATTATTTAATCATAGAGATATTTTTTTAAGAAAATAATCATTCTTAACCGAGACATTATGTAATTAAATTTATACACTTTTCAGAACTGTGTTAACTGATGTATAGTATATATCATTTGCAACATAATGTTCTTAGTTTTTTTAAACTACTTAATGTTGATACTGAATTAATAAATATTATCTCCAAAATTTCTTTCCAACAACCAGTTATCCAGCATTCTTGAAGGTTCGGATTTGTTTAACTAAATATATTAAAGAAAACCAACTTCATATTACAGAACTCTCAATTGCATTAGTAGATGTTTATAACAAATTCAAAATAGTTGGATAGGTATTTTTTCAGATTATTAATAATTACAGAATAGATGTCTTTCTTGAATTATTAGATGTATTTATCATAGAATCAATATTTCATATAAATTCCAAATTATTAATAATTTTTCTAAAAATTGAAATTATAAAATTTTTGAGTAAAATTTATATGTACTCTAGGAAAATAAACGATATATAAATACATAGATGAGATTTTTCGTGAAAGCCTTATTGAATACTAACAAAACTACTTTTTAAATAAGTGATTAAATAAGTAATTAAAAAGTTTTTTTTAAAGGTTTTGCGTTTTTCGCAAGTATTCGATATGGTTGCCAATAAACAAATTAGCCTCACAACTGCCGGTGTCATGTTGATATTTTACTCCGTTAAAATTTTACTGCGCAGTAAATATTTAACATAGTATTTTTACTGCGCAGTAAAATTTTAACGTTTAAAATTTACTGCGCAGTAAAATTACAACGTTAAAAGTTTACTGCGCTTGTTATTTTTTTACTGTCATCAAGTAAAGAAGAAATGTTAAAGTTTGTGGGAGGGGCGGGTAAAAATATACATGTTTTATATAATTAAGGGCACTTTAATTTACCTGCCTATAAAACTTTTATTATTTAATGCATACATTAAATGATAGTTTACTTTCCAGGCAAGATTTTGATTCACTTTTTTATGTAAAGTTATGCATTTTCCTATATCTTAGCATCAGAAGATTTTACATTTAGGAATATATATCAAATAAGTTGACCAATAACTGAAGGCCATAAATTACATATCATGTAAGGCAATGGATACAGAGTTTACAAATTCCCAACCATGGTCATTGATTTGTATTTTAAAACAACCATGTCTGCATAAAATCTAATAGAGAAAGGATGCTACTGATAGTGCTGTTTTATTGCTTAGAGGTTTAGCTTCAGTCTATTTAGAAAAATAATCAATAAGAACAATCACAAATTTGAATCTATTCGATTCAGGTAATTGAATTAAACGCACACCAACTCGCTTCATTACTTTTTGTTACACTTTGACAGATTTTAAAGAAGAAGAGACTTTAAGATTTCTGTTGGAGGTTTTCTGATATCGATCACATTGGTTTATATGCTTTGTGATATCCCCCACTATTGAATGCCAAAAAAATCTTAAAGATATTTGCTTTCTAACAGCATTAATGCCAATGTGACTGGCTAATGCAACAGCTTTCTCTGAAGTTCCTAGACCGTCATGAACTTCTTTAACTATGTTTAGTTGCTCTTTTCGATATATTACCACAATCACCTACGAGAAACAAAAGCTTGTTTGTAGAACCAAAAAAATGTTTTAAATGTTAAAGTTTTTAAAATAATAAAAAAAAATAATAAATGCAAAAAACTGTATAATAAAAAAAGTCAGTAAAATAATAACTATAGCAGTAAAATTCCAACGTTGTAATTTTACTGGCAGTAAAAATTTAACGGCAGTAAATTAAAAATGGTACACCGGTAGTTAAGATCTTTAAATATATAAAAAAAAACATATTTCGCAAGTTATTAAGGGTAAGGGGGAGGAAAGGGCTAGTCTAAACTTTGTCTAAAAGTGCGCAAGCGGAACTTTTTTTTTGTGATTTTTTTAAAAAACCAATTTACCTTTTTTTCATTTTTACCTTTTTAATTATTCCTTTTTAAATAAATACAAAAATATTCAATGAATTAGCTGAGTTTAAAAGTTTTGAGCTTTAAGGGGGAGGTTTCACTTTTGCTTTATTATTCAAACGTATGCATTGGTGCAGGGGTTAATTAAAAAGTACAAAAAGTGTGTAGTAGGAGAGGGGAGGGTTTAAAATCGGCGATTTTACAGCGGATTAATTGTTTTCACGTTTTTTCACTTGAAGAGAATTTTTTTATAAAACAATATAAGTAACTCAAAGGCCTTATTTAACATCCAGACTTCTCTTAAAAGACAGAAATACTTTTAAAATTTGCATTTAATCTTTTATTTATTTAAATACAACAAAAATTCTGTAAATATTCCAATAAAATTGTTATATACTGAAAAGAAAAGTTAAATTTATTTTAAGAAAGAGAAGCGGTTATGAATTTGAAATATTTCTAAGTGATCAAAAAGGTAAAAACCGTTTTGCAACAACAAGAGCATAAAATTGAGTTGTCAGCAAATAGAGCAACTTTAGATAAAAGATCGTCATGAAAATCATTAATGTAGGTAAACAATACAGGACCTCAGAGAGAGCCTTGATGTTTCCTTGAAATTTGTGGCTAAGTGGCTGGACGGTTCTATTGAGCATTAGATTGAGACAGGGAAGCAAAGGTTAATGCTCTTAATATGTTTTAAGTTTTTAATAAAGTATCGCATGCTGGTCGTTTTCATGACCTTATGTATATAGTGATTCTGGGAAAAATTTTTAAATTATTAAATCATTTTTTTCCAACCGCAGTATAATAGTCATACTCTGAGGTCATTCTTCTTCATTTCTAAGAAATAAAGAAATATATATTAATAGCATTAACCTTTTGCCGCCATCTAATGTACAATAAAATTGTTTAGCCACTACTCAACAATTAGCAGTTAACTGTTATTGTATAACAATCAACAAATTAGCAGTTTACAATTATTGTTATCTAGCACACACCTATCCGAAAATGGTCCCAACCTCAATTTTGAGGACCAAAAAAACGACCTATTGGACATTAATCTGCAAGGTCTCTTGTATCACCAGATGTAAAAATTAAAATCTAATCTTTATAGCCTAAGGAGAAAAACACATTTAAAGTTTTATAGCTCTTTGCGCTACTGATTGCACTTGGAGCTCCGTTGTAAATCTATTTTGTTTTTTTTTTTCATTTTTGGGTTATGGAGTTTTTAAAAAATATCAAAAACTCTTTACATATATGTGATTGGCTATAATCTGACAAAAAATCAGCTCTTTAACACTTGTGGTTTGTGTACAGGGACCTAAAGTATAGAGTATAACACTAAAACCTCTTCAAAAAGAGACAACGGATGATTAACGTTTTTATTATAACCTTATTATTGACTATGGAAGTTTCAAAATTTAATAGAATGAGGCCTTGGCATGTATCTTTTAGGCCAAAAAAATAGGAGCAAGATATAGCTCTTAAAGTAGAAACCTCGCCTTTGAAAAAGCGGCCAAAATGTAGCAGTTTTTTGTGGTTTTTATGTCTTTTAAAGATTCAAAGTTACATTAAATAACTAATCTAGTAAAAATATGAGGTGACTAGTGAATATGGGATTCTATGGTTGTTAGACATCACATCTGTGTGTACTGTGTCTGCAAAAAGAGTGCGTTTTTTTGACCTTGTTTGTACAAAAGTAGGAGCAAAAAACACATAGAGAAATTTTTTTCTAGTTGTTCTGAATTTAAAACGCATAAAAACCTCTTTTTGTTTTAGTAGTTAAACCCACAGGTTTGCTTTGTTGTTTTTTCTAAACATTATTGAACAAAAATTGGAGATAATAACAATTTTTTTCCATATTTTTGTGCAACTGTAGCTAACTTTAACTGTACTTCGATTAAAAATTTTATGTTAGTCAATAGAGGGTAGGAAATGCTTATCAATCAATTTTAAAAATAATTTTCATATGTTAGTTAAAACATTTATGGGGTTGAACTAAGTTACATTTCTAGTTCTATTTCGTTTTTTGTATTATTTTTTCCAGGGTCAAATTTAAAGGTTTAAAATTTTGCAAACTACATTTTGTCATACTTATTCTTTGGATAATATTTGGATAACTTATTTAACTTTTACTTTAACTTTATCACTTTAACTTACTACTACTCTTATGCTGACTTTGATTCTTTTAGTGACTTCCCTAATTGACGGTCTTCGGGGTGATATCTTTTCTCTCTCCACTTACAAATGCGTCACCTACTTAACCTTCTAATAGCTATGTCCATCCTACTTCATACTACATGTGCATCTGTTATGTTCAGTTGTATTACTTTGTTTTATCGTTTTAAAAAGTACAAATTTTTGAGTAAAAAATATTTATTCTTAAATAAACTTAAAATGATGACAACCTAAGGCAAAGCTTTACTTGTCTCAGTTTACTAAATTTTGTGTCTTTTCACTAATGCTGGACTCCTGTTACTTTGGAATAACTTTAACAGTATTGTTAACAAAGATAAGTCCAGCATTTCATCTTTAATCCATGGGTCTTAACTTGTCACTTTTCTTAAGGACAAAGCAAAACTAATAATAATGAACTTTTCCACTAATTGGAACCTTGAATTTAATTGTTTTACTGTTCTTGCTATTCCAATTAATCAGGTTAGCCCATTGTTAGTTATCCAGATTAATCCGGAGACCATTTCTAAAATCAAATAAACTTATATACGGCTTGTTGTTCAGATAACATTCAAAAGTGCTCTCTAGAACTTTATTAGTTTTGTTCTAAACTTTTTAATAAGCGTTTGATTGAATCTTGTTTTCTTGGCTGTTGAAAAACGACATCTGTGGTTTCACTCATGAAAAGTTTTTGATATTATTCTGACCCCTCAAACTATCTTTATTTTAAGCTTTTCTTTATTTTAAGTTTTAATGTCTTTAATCAATAAAGCTTCAACATTTTTAAGTCTCTTAATTTTAGCTTACTCTCTGTGAATCAATAAGGTTATAATCAAAAATATTGTTCATTTTTCCTGTACTACGCAGAACTGTTAACTGCTAGTTAACAATAATTGTAAACTGCTAATTTGTTAATTGTTATACAATAACTGTTAACTGCTAATTGTTGAGTAGTGGAAGAAAAATTGGTGCCTCAAGAGTTTTTAAAAAAAGAAAAAGCACTTCAAAAAAAAAAAAGTTTTTCCCCAAAATGAAGATTCTGCGAGCAAATTTTTGTCATTAACTGACAAAAATAACTTAAGCATTTTACCTAACTTTACAACATCAACAAGCAATGTTATTTCCAAAAATGAACCTATTCTACAACCTCAATCAATCAATTTTCAATATATTCTGAATTACAAGATTTTACTATTCAAGGATGTTTACAAATAGTATAATTACTAATGATGCGTTAACACCTAATAATAATGACTAATAACATAAGGATTAAATATTAGTAACTCTAAATATCATAACGTTAATAATCATAACATTAATATTAACTATAATAATAAAAATGGTAATAATAAAAATAATGGTATTAATAAAAATAATGGTATTATTAAAAATAATGGTATTATTAAATAATAATGATATTAATAAAAATAAAGGTAATAACAATAATAACAATGATAATAATAACAATGGTATATATTAATATATCTATACTTATACCCTCACACATACATACATAAATAAATACATAAATAAATACATGCATACATACATACATACATACATACATACATACATACATACATACATACATACATACATACATACATACATACATACATACATACATACATACATACATACATACATACATACATACATACATACATACATACATACATACATACATACATGCATACATAAATACGTACATATATGTCACACATACGCTTATATATACATATATATAAGCGTATTTATATATATATATATATATATTTATATATATATATATATATATATATATATATATATATATATATATATATATATATATATATATATATATATATATACACACATCCGCATTTACACGTATACATACATACATACATATACATACACATACACACATATTACCACACAACACATATACATACACATATAAACACACAATTACACACATACGCATACATATACCTACACATGCATGCTCACATACATATTCAATCATTGTACAAGAACGACAAAAAAGCTGTACATAAATGTAAAGATTCTTAAAAAAAAAAAAAAAGTTTAAAATAAATAAAATATACAAGAGAGAGTATTTTTAATAAGACTATTAACAGTGATATATTGCTTTTATTGATGTTATTATTCTAGTATCTATTCAAATAGTGTTTTTTTAATTTATTGAGAAAAAAATATCGAGAAATTGAGTTTTCAGTTTTAAAAGAATGAGGAAGATTGTTCTAAGCATTGGTACACTAATGTTTAATTGATTCGCTGCCAAATTTTATTGTCCCATTGTTTGAAAATTCTTATTTATTTTGAAGATGTTGGATCCCAAATATTGGCCCATTTTGAGAAAATTTTGCGCATGGAGTGCAATTGCTACTTTGAAGAGCAGTTTTAGCAACATGAATATGACAGAAACATTTCTTTTTAATATTTTTGCTAATCTGGGTAGATCTCTATAGTAAAAGTAAAAATTTAACATAGTTACATTTTTGGTTCTTTAGAAATCATGGTCCGAAACCAGTAGATTTGAAATTTTACCCTAACTTTGAGCTCTTATATTTCTTAAGGCCAATACTTGCACGTAATTTTCTAAGGTGCTTTTGAAAGACACTAAGACATACCCTGATTTTATGAAACAAAAATTATGTGAATACAAGGACCTGGGAAGAAATAACCTGCCAAAAATCACTTTTTGCGTTCAACGCGCATTGATAGATTACCCATAACAACCGTGGCCTTAGGTCTGCCATAAACAGTATAAGTTATTTAGTTTCCTTAAACATGCATCTTCCAATACCTGAAAAAAAATCCATATGCTTGGGTGATAAAAAGCCTACAGAAGTCCTTGAAGTAACCTTATTTTGCCAATTTTTAAACTAAAAAATACCCTTGCAACGATATAGATATGCTTAGCAACCGCTACTTTACAGTTTTAATAATTAGTACTTTAATTAAAAATTTTAGTATAATACTTTTTTATAGTGGAACTGTACAAGAGCACTTGAAAAAATACATATAGCCCGTAAAAATAAATACAAATAAAAATTATACATAAATATTTTCTATTTGTATTTATTTTAAGGGCTAAAAATATTTTTTTTGTTCTTTATTACATGAAAATTTTTATACAGATATATAAAGTTAAGTAGTTTACAATTAAAGATTATGTTAAAATAATGATAGAATTTATCAGGTTAGAACAATATAGGTGAAAAATCTAACATTACTGTTTTATAGCTACCACCGACAAACCAGTGGAACGAAAAAACCCTGATTGAAAGCCGATTACAAGGTTATCTTTCATGCTATGACTCATTATATGCGTACCTTCGTTTTTCTCTGGGTATTGACTGGAAGCAGCCAAACAGTTTTCAATACCCAAAACATGAATTTTAACTTGGTAAAAAAGCGCCAAAAATTAGATCCATTCCTATAAACACCCTTGCTGCTTATAATGAAAAAAATTCACCACTTCCTGTTGGAGCCGTATTTTGCTTCAGCCACCTTAAAAGTATTTCTACATATAATAATATTGACATGTTAGAACCAACTCCAACACCAATAAAGTCTTGCTTTCCTGCTGGTGACATATATGTTCCAGATATAACAATTTCAGATGAAACTATCAAAGAATCAAAAAAAGCAGCACGCTCTGTGTGAAGCATTTGTAGCAATTCCACTGTCCTTTCAGATAAAGCAAAAGCGAATAGAAGACTTTACGCCAGGAACCAAACAGATAGTTAAAAAGAAATTTGAAAAATTTAAAATGCAGCTTGAAAAGATATTTGCTGAAGCAATTACACCTGGTCAATCAGAGGCACTAATTTCTTAAGTGTTACACAATTAGGATGAAGATGGTTCAACTCAACTGGTTCCAGAAGACCTTGTTGTACCAGTTAAGATGTTTCAAGAAAGTGATTCTTTAAGAAAAATTCTTTTGCTTTCAGTTATTAACCATAACAAGTAATGCCACAGGAAAAAATAGAACATTTTTGTTTGAACAATTTATGTTTTGTCGAGGTTTGCTGCAAGATGTAGCTTATGATGTAAATAAAATAATGTTTGACAATGGAGAGGAACATAAAGTGGCTAATGCCATTTTAATGATGAAGTTTAGCCATAAAATCACATTTTATAAAGAAATTTGTCAAGAAACTAATTATCTTCCTATGTCAGATACCCCTTTATGGAGAATTCTTTGTGGAATAAAACCTTCTCAAAGGAAAGCTTTGGCTGGTCTTGATGATGTCATGGCAGCTGACATGGATGGGTCCCAAACTCTGATTGCTATTTCCGAAAAGTGGAAGTATAAAAATATTACTTCCTTGGAAAGGAAGAAAATGAATCCAGAGCAAGTTCATCAGCAGCTGAGGGCAATGTTAAAGCTAAGTGAATATGTGACAACTCAACAAATTCGATCATTATTCTGTAGGCAAGTAAATTAACTTGTATATTTACATTTTCCCAGAGTATGTATGATAAAAAACGTGACTTTTTTTTTCTTGGGAGTTGAAATAATTATTAAGCAATTTTCTTTATCCTTCAAGTGTAATTTTTTAGATGGAGTAAATAAAAAAAAAACAGGAAGGTTGGTAATCACTTTTTGTGAAGAGTTTATCTTAACTGATGATGTGATTGATGAAACTGTTTATTTGAAAAATGCACCTGAAAACGAAGAAGATGATTTAAACAACAATATTCAGTTGATTGCAAAAGAGTTAGCTGCTGATTTTCAAATCGGTGATTGGATTGTTGCTCCGTACTTTATGCAATGGTATCCTGCAATAATTCAAAATGTAAGAAGTTACAACACTAAAATATTGTATATTTGTGTATTGAGATCTTTTACAAAATTATTGGTTTGTTAACCATATTAACTAAAATCAAGGAATATTTAGGAAGCAGCAATGATTAGACGTTACTTTATTTTTACATCAACCATTAGGTCAATGATGATGATACTTATGTTTTTTGTATGGAATATTTTGCTGCACCCGAAGAGAACTGCTTCAAGTAGCCAACCAAAGGAAATATTCTCAAGTATTCGTCTCTTGATGTTTTTTGTAAGATTGATGCACCAACACCAACTAATCATAGAGAAGATTATTCACTCTCAAAAGACGATATTGACAACGTGGAAATTCAGATTAGCCGTTAAAAGACTTCTTAAATTTTTTTTTGTAATTCTTAGAAAACTGTATTTCCCATCAATATTAAACAGAGAAAACGTTGATCTTGAAGTTTAATGGATCTTTTATTGATAAAGTTAAAAAACTAGTTTTTATCAAGTACTCTTATACAGTTGCGTTTTAAAAATTGCAGTACTAATAAGTAAGGCTGTAAAGTAGCCGTTGCTAAGCATACCTATACCGTTGCTAGGGTATTTTTTAGTTAAAAAATTGGCAAAATAAGGTTACTTCTAGGACTTTTGTAGGCTTTTTATCACCCAAGCACATGGATTTTTTATCAGTAAAATTTCAAATTTATTGGTTTTGGACCAAAGAACCAAAAATGTAACTATGTTAAATTTTTACTTTTACTATAGAAATCTGCCCAGATTAGCAAAAAAATTAAAAAGAAATATTTCTGTCATAACCATGTTGCTAAAACTGCTCCTCAAAGTAGCAATTGCACTCCTTGCCTAAAATTTTCCCAAAATGGGCCAATATTTGGAACCCAATATCTTCAAAATAAATAGGAATTTTCGAAAAAAATTTTACCAGTGGCCTACTTTCAATGTCTTATACAAAATATCTGAAAAATGAGGACAATTTGAAGATCTCACTTCCAGACTTTGCCTAGATTTCTCAGACAATTGCTCTTAAAAGAAAGACTCTCATCCAGCCAAACTTACTTAGCCAAAGGTACTTTACAGTTTTTGACGAAGTTAATATTTTTTCATTAATGTTAACACTGCATTTTTCCTTGTTTTTTTGGTTTTTGGTTTTAAAGACTATTTTAATTTTTGTAGCGTTTAGTGAAATTTTATTTGCTCTTAGCCAATTAATTAGAAAAAATATGGTCTCGTTTTTAACTGCATTTTTTCAAACGAATCTTCAACAACTAACAGGTTAGTGTCATCGGCGAAATGGAATGTTAAAACATCACTAATGCAAGTGTTTAGTTTGTTGGAATATACAAGGAAAAGCAGAGACCCTAATATTGACCCTTCAGGGACTCAAGAAATTATAGTTTTGATTAATGAAGATGTTTCCTTAACTGTAACGTTTTGAAGTCTGTTATTTAAGTAGGATTTAAACCATTTAAGAGGAATTCCACGTACACCATAGTATTGTAATTTGGCAAGAAGAACATTGTGATTTACTGTGTCGAATACTTTTTGCTGTTCGATGAAAACGCCACAAACAAACTTATTTTTATCAAGGATAGTTCTTAAAGTTTCTGTAAAAATAATAGTGCAAGTGTTGTAGAATGGTTACATCAAAATTAAAGCAATTAAAGGTATCAATAAAATTGTACAGTCTTTGTGCATAGTTTTTT
The DNA here is from genome assembly GCF_038396675.1 of Hydra vulgaris. NCBI lineage: Eukaryota > Metazoa > Cnidaria > Hydrozoa > Anthoathecata > Hydridae > Hydra > Hydra vulgaris. Next base: position 6,850,349 of record NC_088920.1, read on the forward strand.
TAAATATTTTTCAGATGTTGGATAACAAAGAAATAGGTCGGTAATTAGATGGTTTAAGCTTTGACCCATTTTTATGAATTGGAATGATGTTTGCAATCTTAAAAACGTCAGGAAAAATTCCTTTTTAAAATGAGTTATAAACCATTTTAGAGATTGATTCAGATATAGTTTTTGAAGATATTTTAAGACTTGAAGTCGGAAAACTATTAGGGACGATGCTTTTCCTATCATTCATTGCGGAAATAATTCTTTCAATTTCTTTTGTTACAGGTAAAAGGAAAAATTAGTTAAAGTTTGGGATTTTAAGAAAATCGTTAAATTTATTTAATGAAGGTTCAATTTTTTCGGAAATATTCACTGATATATTTAAAAAATAATAATTAAATGAATTAGCAAAAAATTTATTATCGATAGTTAAGTTGTTATTGATCATTAGTTTAATATTTTGAATAGACTGCTAATAGTTTAAATAGACTGCTTTTGTGTAACGGGTGATGCGGAAGTTATCGGACAAATCCTAATTTCGTTATTTGAGCATAATAATTAGTTTTTGTGGTTTTATGCGTAGGCATAAACGTTCTATAAAATATAAACATTATTATTTAAAACACAATTATTTAAAATGAGGTTAAATGCAGCTGAACGAGAATCTTTTCGAAAGCGACTAAAAATGTTTTTTGTAAATAAACCTAATATAAAAAAATAAAAAAATCGTAAATCATTTTGAAAAGGAAGGATTTTCTCAAAGTACAATATATGATAACCTAAAAAGACTTGAAACTGTTCAATCGTTTTCTGATAGAAAGCACCCTGGTCGTCCGACATCCTGGACTAGAGAAAAGAAAGCCGAATTAACGAGACTTGTCAACAATCGAAAAGGGGTCAGTCAGAGAAAAATAGGTATTAAATTCGGTGTAAATCAATCGACAATTGGTCGTCAGTTAAAAAAAATGAATATTAAATATAGAAAACGTGAAAAGACTCCAAAATACACTATAGAACAACAAATAAAGGCAAAGAAAAGAAGCAGGAAACTAGTTAACCAACTCTATAACACAAAATCGCTTCTAGTCATCGATGACGAAAAATACTTTTGTTTTTTAAGGGACAACATGCCTGTAAATTCTGGATACTACACAAACAACAAAAAGACATGCCCAGAAAGTGTTCGTTTTATAGGAAAAGAGAAATTTTCAAAAAAATTACTTTTGTGGATAGCCATATCTGACCGTGGTATGTCCGAGCCATTGTTTCGCACTTCCAAAGCTGTAGCGATCAATTCATCAATCTATATTAATGAATGTTTAGAAAACCGACTTCTTACATTTACTCACAAGTATCATGGGGACTTTAACTATTTATTTTGGCCAGATTTAGCAAGTTCTCATTATTCTAAAGATTCTCTAAATTGGATGGACCAATATGTCTATTTCGTTGATAAAGAATCCAATCCCCCAAATGTGCCTCAAGCACGACCAATGGAAAATCTTTATCTATTAGGCTAGCGCAGATGTATTTTTAATACATTGTTTCCAATATAGGATATTGAATGCTGGATCTTCTTGACTAAATGCATAGGCAACTCATTCTATTATCTCCTAATGAGGGCTCTGCTCTAAAACTCAGTTATGGTTCTGAGGAAAACTGGTAATCAGGTTTCCCGAACTCTGTGGTAGCTCTCAGAAAGGCTGATTTCATAAACAGCTAAAAAATATCAAAGTATTAACAGTGCCATGTTGCGCATGGATGGTGTCCCTATTTGTACTTTTGGTGTGCATTGCAGAGGCCACATTTGGAGCCCTTTGTTACGGCTTAGGGTTTATTAGTAGTAATTAGGCAATTGCTTGGGCTATTAAACAGTGTTCTGAGTACTATCTATGCTTTGAGTCAAATTCTTCAACAAATTTAAAAATGAATTAAGTACCAAAAACTATAAAACACAAAAATCCATCATCATCACCAAGTTCTCTAAACCTATCATTCACTAATATTTGTGGTCTTCGAAGTAACTTTTCCGCTGTTGAGTTTTATCTCTTGCAAAGTTCACCAGACCTACTTACTCTTTGTGAAACTAATTTGATTTCAACTGTCTCATCTTGCAATCTTATTGTTGATGGTTATCTTCTTTTAATTTGTAAAGACTCTAAAAGTCACATGCTTGGCCTGTGCATTTACATTCGTAAGAATTCACCCATTTGTCGTGGAACTAGGTTTGAATCCAGAGACTATTCTTTCATGCGCTTTTGTTTAGCACCACTTCACTCTATTGCCTTTTTCTTTGTTCTTTATCGCTCTCCTTCATCTCAAGACTGCACTCCTTTTGATGTCATTTCTAATCATATTGATCAAGCCCTCTCTTTTTATCCATCAGCTAATATAGCTGTTGCCGGTAACTTTAATGCTCACCACTCTGGATGGCTTGGCTCAAGTGTCAGTGATTCTGCTGGCATTTAAGTCGACAACTTTTGCCATTCTCAATCCCTAACTCAAAAAGTCAACTTTCCAAATCGCTTTCTTGACAACCCGAATCATTTATCTTTTCTACTCGACTTCTGTCTTGTTTCTGATCCTAGTCAGTGCTCAGTTTCTCCACATTCACTCTTAGGTGCTTCTGATCACAGTTTGATCTCTCTAAAACTAATATCTCATTCTTCTTCATCACCTGAATCCCCCTATTATCGTACATGAGCATCTAACATAACTTTGTGGATTCAGGCTGGCATGGAATTTTATGTTCCCTCTCGACATTTCCAGGTCAGGCCTCACTCTCCTCCATGGTTTTCTTAACACTGTGCTGCTTCGATTGCCAATCGAAACCGTTACTTCCATATTTATCAGCAAAAAAATTCTCTAGAAAACAGACGTCTGTTTATTACTGCTGAAAGCCATTTAAAAACCAGATAAAAAAAGTTTTGTCTAACGCCAAAGCCCGCTATTCTCAGGTCATGAAATCTTGTATCTCATCTCAAAAATTAGGCTCTCGTGACTTCTGGAGAATCTTTAATAGTATCAATAATAAGGGCAAATCTTTAATTCCACCTCTCTTGTATGGTTCAGGCTTTGCCACCTTACCTAAAGACAAAGCTGAATTGTTTGCTAAAAAATTTTCATCAATATCATCTCTTGATTCCACTAGTTGCGTTCTACCTGATATTGCCAACAAACAAGTTGATCCATTGCTTGACATTCGTATCACTCCAGCTACTGTATCTAAAGTGATTTTCTGCCCATACTCTTCCACAGCTTGTGGCCCGGACAACATACTTGTTATTGTCTTGCAAAAGTGTTCTCCGGAGGTGTCATCTATACTCTCAAAACTATTCAACAAGTGTTTATCAGAGTTTTGTTTTCCAGCCTGCTGGAATGCGGCATCCGTTATCCCTATCTTCAAAAATTTTGGAGGGTGATCTGATTCGTCTAACTATTGTCCCATTAGTCTTCTTCCTATCATAAACAAGGTTTTTAAATCTTTAATTAACAAACACTTAATTTCTCATCTTGAATCTAATAACTTACTTTCTGACCACGAATATGGATTTCGATCTTCTTGTTTTACAGCTGATTTGCTAACAGTAATAACTGATAAGTTTTATTGTGCATTAGATAAAGGTGGAGAGGTTAAGGCCATCGCTCTTGACACTCCAAAAACTTTTAATAAGGTTTATCATGCTGGTCTTCTCCATAAGCTTACTTCTTATGGTGTATCTGGAAACATCCTTAAGATTATTAAATTCTTCTTTTCCAATCGTAGCATAAAAGTTGTCCTTGATGGACAGCACTCTTCCCCTTATTCAGTAACTTTTGGGGTTCCTCAAGGTTCCATCCTTGGTTCTATACTCTTTTTAATTTAAATCAACAATCTTCCAGAGATTCTCACATCCAAGGTGGCATTTTTTGCTGATGATACTACCATTGATTCTTGTCGTGATAAGAAACGAACACTTTCTGATTGCTTGGAGGCAGGGCCGTACCAAGCCAATTTTGCGCTTCGGGCAAGAAAAGAAAATTGCGCCCCCCTCCTTCAAAAAAAAAGAAGAAAATTAAACGAAAAAAATGATTTAATGATTACAAAATTTATTACATCAAGTTATAAGTAAAATTTGTCATTAAGGTTGCACAAACTTTAGTTCAATGTCACTTTTCCAGGCTTTTCTTGAGGCAAATTCACTAACGACATCATCAAAATCAATGTTGTTTGTCACTTCATTTTCAATTGAAATTATAGCCAAACTAGACAAGTCTTCTAGGGCCATTGTTGACCTCATATAGTTATTTATATTGGATGAATCTAAATCCGCCTTGTAAATTTGAAATAAATTTGCAGCTTTTTTCTTGAGTTCATACACTGAACTTTTAGAGAGTGAATACCCACTGAGGAAGTCAAAATTAGAGGATACAGCAGACATAGCCCCAAACCGCCACTCAATTTGTGTAATAATGCCGTCAAACATAAGGTTGCACTGAGATCCTAATTTTGTTTCTGCTGTGAGAAGATGAGAGTCATCTTCAGCTTCATAAAGTGCCATCCGCTTCACTTTGCGCTTCCTCTTGATTGGAAAACCACCATCAATTCCGCTCTGGTTAGCTTTTTCTGTGCCATCTTTGATAATGTTTTCCACCCCAACATCTCAAAGATTCTGAATGGATGCCTTCAATCCTTTCATTTTTTTTGCGGCAATGTCAATTGAAATGGTTTTTGACTGAAGTAGTTTGTTTTCCCGGTCAATTAGAGAAAGAATTTGACACCAGAAATCCAACAAACATAAAAAACTGAAATCAATTTGAATGAGAAGTTCTTTTGCACTGCTAACTGTGACAGCATTTGTCATGCGATTGTGGATAATGGATTCCAAAACTTGAAGAACGTCTTTGATTTGTCTGTGCAATGGTGTGATTGCTTCTTTTTTGGCAGACCATCTTGTGTCACTGTTTCCTTTTAATAAGATGGTCAACGTTTTCATCAGTTTTTCCCATCTTGACGTGGAGCTTGAAAAAAAGTTAAAGATGGCTTGAACCTTTCCAAAAAACGTAATCATAAGTGGGGAAATCTCAACAGCATGAACACTAACAATATTTAAAGTGTGAGCTGCGCATGGAACAAATCTTGCTGACTCATTAAGAGAGTGGATGTGAGCTTTGAGACCATTTTATTTTCCATACATATTGGCTCCATTGTCATAGCCTAGGCCCCGGCAATCGGAAATGTTTAGACCATCCAATCTCCAATTTTTCAGTTGTCTCTGTTGCAAGGCCTTTTCCGGTTTTTTAGTGAGATTCAATGAAGTCCACAAAGCTTTCCTTAATTATGCAGGTTTCATCACTGATGTGGACATACCTGATGATCTAAGTCATCTGCTCTTTGTGGGAGGTATCTGGAGTGCAGTCAAACAGAACAGAGTAGTATTTAGCTTCTTTGATGTTTGATGTTTGATGTAACTGAATCAGCTCATTTTGATTTCGAGAAGAAAAGTGGGATTTTGTGGTTTTTTTTGCTTTAATGGACGCAATGTGTTCAGCCACAAAAGGATAATAATGTCTAATCAACTCAATAAAGCTCAGAAAAATGCCACTGTTTTGTTGACCGATGTCTTCTGTTGTTTCCCAAAGGGCAAGATTGTTCTTGGCACAGAACAAAATTGCATCAACAATCACTTTCAAGACGTCTCTCCACTTTTTCATCTCTCCACTGATAACTCTCTGCAGATCAGAATTTAGGGTCTTTCCTTCCATAAGGTTTTTTTAAAGAGTTTTCCAATCAGAATAGCATCTTTGGTGTTCATTGCTGTTTTCATGCTCAGGAATTCTTGGGTTTAGTTTTTTCCAGTCACAAAACCCTTTGGAAATTTCTGAAAAATTGTTGGTTTTTGTTGTTGAAAATAACAAACAGCAAAAACAAAATAAAGAATCTTTTTTGTTGCTGTACTGCAGCCAAGTGCGAACAAATTTTTTACCATTGGGATGAATTTTTTCATACCATTTTGAACTGAAGTGTCGCATTCTGTTGTCAAAATCACACAGCGTGTTTGGGAAAAATTCTCTCCTGTCTTGCTCTGGCCCATGCTTAATCAAAAGCATCTTGTTTTGTCCGTTATTTTAGGCCATGTTGCTGGATCCCTGTATTGAAAATTTTTTTTCAAGGCCACTGAAATTTCTGAGATTTCTAAATGAAGTTCATCCTTGTCCATTTCAGCTGGGCCTGAAAGCTGGGCATTTCCATCATCCCTTATTGGTTCTGAATCAGTTGTGCAAAATTCTTCTTGTCTTTGGCTGATGAAAATCTCCTCTTCTATTAATTCCAAATGATAATCTGAACTTAAGTCAATTATAGGATCTGATGAATTGTCATTAATTTCAATACAAATATTCTTTGAAATAATTTGTTTCTCCACTAAGTTTGTTACCAACCACTTTTTGAAACAGTTTTGTAGTTTCTCGTCACTTTCTTGGCGCTGTTTCTTTTCTTCTTAAATTCAGCACCAGATAATTTTTTGGTTCGATTCATAATAGAATCATAATGTTCAAAAGTTATCAAAAGTATGTTAGTGTTAAAGGGCGCTCTTTTGTTCAGTAAATGAGCTTCAATATTTAGGAGTTTGTGTCAAGAGGCGGAATTTTAATTAATTTTCTTATCAACAGCAGCGACGCCGTAAAAATTTGTTTCATAAACTGATTATTATTTTTTTTAATTTATCAAAATTTGCGCCCTTCCAATTTTGGCGCCTCAGGCCGCGGCCCGGCCAGCCCAACCCTTGGTACGGCCCTGCTTGGAGGGGAATTTGAGCTCAAAAAGGATCTTACTTCTGCTACAGCATGGGCTTACCGTGGCTGGTGAACTTCAATACAGATAAAACTAAATTTTTTTCAGCCAATCGTTATCGCAATAGTTTAGATCTTCCTTTATTTACGAACGGTGATGTACTCGATGAGTCATCTAATTTTCATCTTCTAGGATAAACTCTTACTTCCAATCTTTCTTGGAAACCATATATCAAATCAGTTGCAAAATTAGCATCTGGTAAGGTTGCATTTCTTTATTGAGCTCGTCACTTTCTTACTTCGGATTCTATTCTCTATCTCTATAAATCTCAAATCCAGCCTTATATGGAATACTGTTGCCATATCTGGGGTGGATCTTCTAACGATGCTCTTTCTCTTTTAGGCAAGGTGCAAAAACGTTTTGTCAACATAGTTGGACCTGCTCTTGCAGCCAACCTCCAACCATTATTACATCGTTTTAACGTTGCTTCTCTTTCTCTTTTCTACAAATACTATAGCTAGCTTCTCTTGTGCTATTTACTAAAATTCATTCTCTTGTTACTGGTCATTCAATTAAGTCTCATCCTTTTTCTGTGACTGTTAATAAATGCTTTAAAAACGCTTATTTGTCTAGTTTTTTTCCTTGAACATCAGCTCTTTGGAATTTGCTTCCTATATCTTGTTTTCCAGATTCATATAATTTGCAATCCTTTAAGTCTTCCGTCAATCGTTATCTTGCTCTACAATCTTCATCTTTTCTCTTTTAGTAACTTTCGAATTTAATTAGTGGCTGCTTGCAGCCTTGTTGGATGCAAAGAAGTTTGAAGATTTATTTGATAAATGTTGTATATTGGTGGAAATACAACTCTTGTCTGTTTAAGAGTGATCAATATCTTTTTGAAAAAAATAGATCATATAATATTATTAAAATATTTTAAATGAGAAAATACAACTTTATAATGGAACTTGAAGCTTCATGCCATTTGGCAATCATCAGCCATATTATTCAAATATAAAATAAAAACCGTTATAAAAAATACAAATTTAGCGTTGCAACGGCGTCTGACGTCAAGTGTACGTGATCCGATATTTGCTAATCGCCGGAATCAAAGTTAGAAAGTAAAAATTTTTTCTATGCCTAAAAGCAGAAACCAATTCACTTTTTTATTAATTAGTAAACCACTATCAAAATTCATAATAAAATATTTTTCACTGATGCAAAGGTTACACTTTTTTGTAGCTGGATTATAAGATTGGCATCTTTGAATTATGTTCCACTTAATTATAGGCATGTTACCAGCGTCTTTGTGTTTCCAGATTTCTTTAGAAAATTCTGTATCATTTCCATACCTGGTTGCATTAAATGATTTAAGGTGGTTTGCAAATCTGAGCTTGATTGAGTTTTTACTGATACCGATGTAAGATTTTTCCGCAAGACTAGGATTATGTGATGATAAAGTGGCTTTATATACAACGTTTTTTGATAGACGTTCGTTATTTAAAGGGCATGCTGTTTTCTTAATGCAGTTGCAATTTATATCATTAGTGGTGAGTTTGTTGTGCAAAATTTGCTGGTTGTGTGAATTAATAATTGATCGAATATTTGGTATGCAGCTGTAACTAACTTTTATAGTGTTTCTGTTGAAAATTTTGTGGAGCTTATGATGTAATGGAAAATGTAAGTCAATTAAGTTTAAGAAAAGTTATCTAATTTTTGTTACCACATTTTTACTGAAAAGAGAATTAAACCATATTATATTTCTTTTTCGTTTATTAGTATTAGAAGGATTTAGATTTGAATGATATTGGAGATTGGTGTGAAATCCAGACTTTTCAAATGCGTCTTTATAAATAGGAGCAGACTTTTGGAAAATTTTTTCGTTTGAAGAATCGGAAGATAATCTATGTTCAACTGAGGTTGGTAATTGTTTTAAAATGCTTGGTGGATTGTTGGAACTAGCATGGATATAATTTAGCGTACTAACAGGGGTATGGTAAGGTTGAAAAGTGCAGTTATTAAGATCAAATGTAACATCAAGGTAGTTAACAACTTTCATATTAGATTGAATGGAAATACAAGTTCCATTATAAAGTTGTATTTTCTCATTTAAAATATTTTAATAATATATATATATATATATATATATATATATATATATATATATATATATATATATATATATATATATATATATATATATATATATATATATATATATATATATATATATATAAATTAGTAAAAAACACTTATCTAACTTTTATCATCAGGAAGAGTTTGAACTCTTCCTGATGATCCAGCAATGGTGAAACTTAAAGTAGAAGATAAAAGTTAGATAAGTGTTATTTACTAATTTATTATAGCTCTGTTCTTTAAGAACATTGAGCACTCTATTTGTAAATACACTAACATAATTTACATATATATATATATATATATATATATATATATATATATATATATATATGTATATATATATATATATACATATATATATATATATATATATATATATATATATATATATATATATATATATATATGTATATATATATATATATATATATATATATATATATATATATATATAAATATATATATATATAAATATATATATATATATATATATATATATATATATATACATATATATATATATATATATATATATATATATATATATATATATATATATATATATATATATATATATACATATATATATATATATATATATTTTTTTTTCTCTTTCTCTTTTTGACAAATACTATAATGGGCACTGCTCTAAAGAGCTAGTTTCTCTAGTGCCATCTACTAAAATTCATTCTCGTGTTACTTGTCATTCAATTAATTCTCATTCTTTTACTGTGACAATTGCTCAAAAACTCTTATTCGTTCAGTTTTTTTTCTCAAACATCAGTTCTTTGGAATTCATTTTCTTCATCTTGCTTTCTTGGTTCATATAATCTTTTAAGTTGTTAGCTAGTTGTTATCTTGCCCTATAAACTTCATCTTTTCCCTTCCTTTTTTGTTAGATCGCAAACTTTTTTTTTATTGATTAACATAATACCATGGTTGTTGCTCATATTGGAAAAAGTTCCTATCAAACTCTTTAATAATATCAAACTACTTACTAAAATCTTTTCTTAATAATTTCAAACTTCCTACTAATGCTATCTTAAGGAAGATTAAGATTATTTTTGTGATTTTTAATTGGTTTTTAGGCTAATATATTTTGTTTTTGTGAAAATTGTCTCTTTTGCAACTGCTATTTGTAATTCTTAATAAAAAGAGTCGCTGTGTAATAAGACAGTAAAGTCTACTTGATACACCTTAATAACTAAAATTTTTATTTATTTTTTAGACGAATGTGTTATCTATACTTTTCAAATATATACAACTGACAATGTCAAAAATGCATGTCAGTCTGACATGCTTTTTGAAACATCAAAGAAATGTGAATGATTTTATTGCTAAGGCTTGATTGTCACGATTGTCAAACATTTATACCTTCATTTATGGAATGTTACATAAAATTTACCAAGTGATAAATTTACCATTACATTCAGTTATACAAGATGAAGTAACATGGTGATAGAACTCATTGTTTTACATGCTTGGGCAGCGTAAAATGATACTAAAAATTTTTATTAGAAATTATAAATTCAAAGTCTACAACCTTAAAGCAATCTAATGAGTAAATAATATATCAATAAATATTTTAATTTTTAAACATTATAAGACAGCAAAATTAAATAGTAATGTAATAGTTTTAAAAATAATGAATAAACAATGAGTACAGAACATCAAGTGACAAAGTAGTTGATTATAGTTTACTAGCTAGTAGACTAATGGGAGTACACTCAGCTCACAAAATATAGGTTTGTAGTTTAAATCTACCTGCCTACTATATGTCTTCATCTGATGGTCTTTTTAAACAATGTTTGTGCTTTTGAGTTTAAAACAGAGAGTTGTGAATAAAATAAAAGTTGAAAAAAAGTTCGATTAGTTTCTTTGACTGTAGTAGAGTCGTAGACTCAGGGTTAGGTAGTTGAATTTAGTTGAAAATAAAGCAAAAAAACTTGAAAAGTGAGACAATCACTGTTGGTACTTTAAAAAAGTTTTTTGTTTAACATCGTTCAAATTACATACAATGTATTTATATTTTGAAATTCCTAAATAAATAAAATTCTATCAAATTCTTAAGACTTGTTTTCATTCTTCTATTTTGTTTTACCATTATCATATCATTGTTGTCAAATTCTTCTATTTTCATTAAATAGTTTCAGTAATTGTTCAAGTGGTTATTGCAATTACAAGCGAATGACCACCTAGCACAACACCAGAGGTCCAAAATTAAAATTAAAATTATATGTATTTTTTAAAATATCAATGATTGTATTTGCATTTGTATTTGGAAAACTCTGATAACATATGATTATATTTAAGAATTTAGAATTAATGTATTAGTATTTGATCAAATGTATTTGACCCCAACACTGGTCAGTAGTCATAACTTTAATATATCATTTAGAAACATCAAATTCATCAGAAATAGACACTAGCATTTCTGCCAAGAAAGGTAATTTTAATACTGTTTTTTTTTTTTTTTTTTTTAAATACTTAAAATTTAGAAACATCAAGTCTATCAGAAATAGAGACCTGGAGAATTGTTAATAAATAATTATTAACAATTGAGTTTCTGTGTGTTTTGTTCTTTTAAAAAGCTCGATAAAAATGAATTTTAGTTATTTCGGTTATTATTTTTTTGTTTAATTTTTTTTTTTATTATTTCATTTTTTATTTTTAAAAGTTTATTAAAAAAATTAATTATTTTTTTTTAAACAAAAATCCAAAAAAAAAAAATTGTACAAACAAAAGAAAAGGACATAAATTTGCTCCATATTTCTTTTAATGTGAAAGTTTTTGTTTATTCGGAATAATAACTTTAGTAAATCATTTAGTGACTTTAAATTGTCCAGAAATAGTGAACAGATTTTCTGCCAAGAAAAGAAAGCAAAAAAAGCAACAACAAAAAAAGTTAATTGCAATACTGTTTTTTTTCTTAATTTCTTTAACATTTACTATATTCCAAAAATAGTTATGAACATTTGGATTTCTGTTTGTTTTGTTTATTTAATTGGATAATAATGAATTCTAGTTATTTCAGTTATTATTTATTTTTTGACTTTCATTTCATTTTCTTAAGAATGTGTGGTGTTAAAATAGAAATATTCATTTTATTTTTTTATGTTCTTTTGAATAAAATGTTTTTCTTGTACCTAATGCCCAGAATGTCGCTTTTTTAAAAAACCCAGGGAATAGGTGGACTGTTATTGGAAAAGGGCATTTAGGGTTTCTTTTATTATATTTTATTTTATTTTTAATTAATATAAGTTAAAATATAAAAATCTTTTAAAAAAACTTGATTAGAATCAACTTTTTTATTTTCATCATTATGCTGATTGGTTCTAAGGAGTATGTTGAACTTAAATATAAATCAGATTGACTCTCTTTTGGACTAAAATATCAATCTAACATTTTTTTGATATCAGTGTTACCACCACTGGAAGAAGAAAATTCAAAGAGTACTTAATCAAGCAGTATCAAGGAGTAATTTTTGACCTCCACGTTCTGCTCAGACCATGTATGAGTCTGTAAGCCCAGAATGTGGTATATTCTGAGCCTACAGACTCATACACAATAACAATATCAGATGGTGTTTTAGTGCCTGTAGCTTCTGATAAAGGATTGCAAAAAGTACTGAGCACATTATAGTAGTTTTTATCTATAGTGAACCCATGTAGCATGCATGCCAGGTCATTGGCATCACTCCCGGAACAGTTTTTGCCAGTTTACTAAGAGTTAGTTGAAAATACCTCTTCACACTAATGCTACTTTCCTTTGCTTTCACTAGAGTAACTTGACTGGTAGAAATAATTGAGTTATAAATTTGATTAGTCTAGATTACTAGGTTGTTTTCATCTTTAATTCAAAGGGACACCAATAGAAACCAATATAATTTGTTTCTTTTAAGTCAGCATCTTTAGAATCAGAAAACTGATGTTAATAATTATGGTTTTCAGACACATCAAGTTCAAATTTACCATCAACATATACAGAGTGATGATTTTTATCAAATTTATAGTCTCAAAGTTTTAACTTTTTTTATAAACAATACTTTTAAAAGCATTATTAATGAAATTTTATTAATAATCATTAACCAAAGATCCATACAGAACACAAACATTCAAATATATAAAGTGACTTACAGATGAACAAAAAACATCCCAAAAGCCCATACAGAATAAAAACACACAGATATATAAAGTGGGTTTAAATTGAAATTAAAAAACACACTAATTTTCATCAGCAGTATTCTGTAGCAGTTCCGCATCCTCTTCAAAGATTATTTTTACCTTTTTAATTTACCCCAAAAGTTTGCTTTCAAATAATTTGCATGGTTTTTTACCAGGTAAATCTTGCTTTACAAATTTACTTGAAAGCCAAGATATTGTAACTTTAGCAGTGGATCAAGATTATCCTATTGATATTCTCTTTACTGACTTTTCTAAACCATTTGACAGAGTTCACCATAGAAAACTTATATTAAAAATTGAAATGTACGGTATAAAGGGATTCATTTTAAATGGATTGAGTCTTTTTTATCAAATAGAAGGCAAAGAGTTGTTTTTGAAGACATTGCGCCTACGTGGTTTAGTGTTTTAGGTGGTGTATGGCAAGGCTCTGTTCTCGGACCATTATTGTTTATAATTTATATCAATGATCTTCTGGACAAACTAAAAAATCAATGCAAGCTCTATGCTGATGATTGCAAAGTTTTCCACATAATCCGTAATAACAGTAGTAATGATCTACAGGATGACATAAATTTTTTTTTTAATTAGTGCAATGGCTCAAGGCAACTAAATATAGAAAAATGAATAGCAACTAAATATAGAAAAATGTTATAAAAATAAAATAATGCATGTCAATAAAAGTAATAAATTAAATAAAAATATCAATAAGTATAACGTTTCTGATTATCTATTGAGTACTGTGGATTGTGTAAATGATCTTGGTGTCATGTTTAAAAGCGATCTGAAATATGGTTGTCATATATCTGCGTGTTTCTAAAGCAAATAGAATTTAAGGAGTACAACATAGAGCAAGAAGATTAATTCTAGGATATTCAGAGCCTCTTTATGAGGAAAGATTAAATAGACTTAATTTAACAACCTTATTTATGAGAAGAGAAAGAAGCAATTTAATTAACTTTTTTAAATGTTTTAATAATTCTTTTCAGCTAAATACAGTATCTTCCCTAAGGAACTTTTGTCAACCACTGGTCCAGTTGGTTGTGTTTGTGACTATATCCACAATCATAGGTACACTTCTGAGATCTCTAGATATAGATACACTTCTGAGACTCAAGTAGAAGGAATTTTTTTACTAATAAAACTTGCTGCTAAAGTGGATTACCACTCAGTGATCATTTGCTCACCACAGCAATTAGATAAATAAATAAAATTTATGTTAAGTAAAATGTCTATATAAATCTATCTGTAGTAAAGATGGTTACTGTGTTTTACACCTTTTACCATGGGGTGGTGTAAGAATAATAAAAAAGTGAATTCATTAAGTATGTAAATTGAGAAAATTGCAACCAGTTAGAAATTATAATCTTATAAACTTGACAATTCCCCTCAGTTTATGTAAAAAGAAACTACTTTTTTAACGACATAATTTTTCTAGACTTTTATCAGAATAGTTCTGTTTTGAGAGTTTTTTTTTTAACTTTAATGATATTCGAGAATAATTATACCCTCCTCAACTTTGGAAAAAATCAGAAACTCTCTAAAAAATTCAAAAATGAAGTTAACTTAATTTTTACCATTCATTAAAAGTGTTTACAGGTCATTTTTCAGATCAGCTACTGTTGTCTGCAATAAATGGGAAATATATAAGCAGCTTGTTGCACTTTCGAAATCAAATATGTTCAAAAAATATAATGTCCATTAGCCCAAAAACTCGATTTAAACCCACAGTTAGGGAGTATTATGTCTCAAATTTAAAATTGTTTGATATCTTCTGAAATTAATGCTTTATAGTTTTTTATAAGACTTCCATGATATATATGGGGTATTAAATTGTTTGATATCTTCTGAAATTAATGCCTAATAGTTTTTTTATAAGACTTTCATAATATATATGGGGTATTCACACATGACAAAAATAGGTTTTAAGTTTTAGGTCAGAGTTCCCCAAATTTTTTAAGGAACTTTTATCAGTGACTCTTCAGGATACTGAATCTAGAAGCTTAAAAATCAAAAGGTAGCCGTTTTTGAAAAAAACGATTTCAAACTTTTGTATATTATTTTATAAAAGGGGAGGGGGTGAGAGTTGTAAAGTTAAGGTTTTCCTTATAAAAAGTCAATATCAACACTTTCTAATGATATTAAAGTTAATCCAGTATTGCAGGCAATTAAATTTTGATCATCTTAAGATGTTAATTTTTAGTTATCTAAAATTTATCTCGAAGTTAGTTATCTCAAACATTAAAAAAGTTGTATTAGCCTTGAAATGGAGTGGAATTTTTTTTCCAAATGTCAAATTCTTTTAAAAAGACAATTCTTATTATCCATATTAACTCATATACCTGATTAACTATTCATGTTACAAAATGAAAATGTTTGAAAAAACTAAGATTTTTTTATACTGTTAGCTAACAATTAAAAAAAATATTTGTATCCAATGTTTAAAATTTATAAATATATATCAAAATATCTGAATTTTTTAATCTATAAATTAGTACTGCTGAACGATTCAGCAATTCTTCTGCTTCTAAGAGAGTGCTTTGAGCTTGTTTGTGAAACATTGAATCGTTCGATTATTGGCTTCATTTTTGAATGAGCCGATTCAGATGCCTGTTCATTGTATCGTCCAAGAGAATGACCAGTAAGTTCAATAAATTGTTGCAAGTGAGCTGAGATTATATGTATTTTCCAGGTCACAGTAAGTTTCTTTCCAAGAAACTAATAAAATATTCTATAAGATAATAATAATAGTATATTAATACAAAGCCAATTTAAAGCAAGTTCATTATATTTAACTGTACCTCTGAACAGTACTCTTGTGTGGCTTTGTAGGAACAAACAAAGTCAGTTATTAGTTGAAGAAAACAAGGGTTAAGATAACTTCCGAAGGTTCCTTGAACTAATTTCTCAAATTTTCTCATTGGACATAGAAGTGGTAAGAGTTCAATTGGTAGCCTTAGTGAAAGCTGGTCACAGTTTTTAAGAATAATCCTGCATGTTTTGCCTTCATATGTTCCCCCATGGTATCCTCTTCTAATACATATAAGTGAGTTGACCCAGTCTTTGTATTCAGGCCAATAAAAAATTATATAAGTTGATATATGATTTACAAATCCCATTAACATATGAAGCTCCGGCAAAGGAATTACTTCAAGAACTAGTTTTGACTTGTTTCTCTCCTTTATTAGGCATACATTCACCACATTCTATCAAAGTTTATTAATTTGATTACCAGTTTTGAAAAAAATATTTTTTTTATAATAAAAAGATTTTTAAATTTTAAAATTAAATAATAATTAACATTTACACCTTATAATCTTTCATTTCAGAACTTCGATAACGAGCTTCCATGTACCTCTGATGCCATAGATCCAATGATAAAAATGTTCTTGTCAACCCACCAAAAAGTTCACATTCTCCTTCACACCAAGCACAAGCATACATACCGCCATGAGACTAAGTTTTCTTATGTGTTTTGAAAAATCCTAATTAACTAATTAAAAGTCACATAATAAATTAATTTTAAATCATAACTTACTGAAATTCCAAGAAGAATATTAATTATTTTCAAATCAGCTGCAAAAACATATTTACAATCTTCTACCTTAAGAAGATCTAATAAAATGGCTAAATTTTTGTGTGTCTCCTGCAAGTTTTCACAATATGCAAGAACTATGGAATGGTTAATTCCAGAGTATGTTCCATGAGAACTTTGATCTTCGCATCGTTCTTTTTCTGGATCAAAGAGGTTACAAGTTACCTTAAGTGATCCACCTCCTACAAAATATTAATTTTAATTTAAAAAATATATATTATTAAGTTCTATATTATATATAAGTTGTATAATATTTCTTCATCTAATAATGTTTTTACCTGAATCAATTCCAATTCGTATTAATGTTTGGAAAAGGTTTTGCTTTCTGGAAGTCATTACAAAGTTAAGCAGCTCGGTTAATTGACAAACATAAACAAGGTCTCTTGACACATCGGTTGACAACTTTTTTTTTTTTTTCTTCTGCAAAAATTGTCTTCACATAAAATTCAGATAGGAGTTTACTTTTTTTGCAATGTTTTTTTTCAAGATTCGCCTCAAATTGAATTCCACTTTTCCTTAAGGATTTCAGAAGGATGCGTGATTTGAATTGACCAAAGTCCAAGTCGAATAATCATTTTTTCAGTTTCTTCAAATTTGACTTTCCTAATAACTAATTGAGGAACACCAATAGTTTTAGGTAATGGCAACCCACCTGAATAATAAAATACTTTAGATAATTTAATCAATTCGAAAACACTAATAAATCTAATAAACAAATTACCAGTATTTAGATGTGTCTGGATTCCATGCTTAAGTTTCTTTTTTTTAATAATCAATCTTAAAACATTTGAAGTGACTTTTTTCTGAACTTTTTTTGAAGCATTAAATAACTTAGCAGAAAGATTTGTATACACGTTCCTTTCATTACATTGATGTCGAATTCCTCTCTTAATCGCACATAAGCAAACGTTACACATCCTATTCGAACTTACTAATTTCTTTGTTTTTTTCATATGTGGAAATCTGGATCTAGCTATTGAACAAACTGTGCATGTTTCACAATTTCTAGTGCTTACACATCTAGATAATTGGGAAGATTGCCATCGAGTTATAACTACATTTGGTATGTCTTTACTTTCTTTCAGTAAGTTTACATACTTTTTGCATGTTGGACAAATGCCTACATAAAGTAAATTAATTTTTAAATAATGATTATTTTCAGAAAGTATTTTTTAATAAAATAATTGCATTAGTTAATTATAATATGGAATATACCTGTTGGATAACTGTACACAGATATTGAATATTCAGGTCTTACATACATTCTTATGTAAGCCTCTAATAACTTCGTGACTGGAATACGTTTTATGCATTTCTTCAAACAACAGCAACAAATAATTTTCTGATTCAATAAATGGTCTCGTTTTTCTTTGCTGTTTACTGTTTTGATAGATAATATATTAGGCATTTTTCTAATAAAGTAATTTATGTTTAATATTAACAATAACGAAACAATAACTAGGGTTTGAAACATTCTATTATTATATTAAACAAATAAATTACTATATAAAGTAAAGAATGCTTCCATCAACAGTTCTATAGGAAAATTAACATCTTAAGATGATCAAAATTTAATTGCCTGCAATACTGGATTAACTTTAATATCATTAGAAAGTGTTGATATTGACTTTTTATAAGGAAAACCTTAACTTTACAACTCTCACCCCCTCCCCTTTTATAAAATAATATACAAAAGTTTGAAATCGTTTTTTTCAAAAACGGCTACCTTTTGATTTTTAAGCTTCTAGATTCAGTATCCTGAAGAGTCACTGATAAAAGTTCCATAAAAGTATTTGGGGAACTCTGACCTAAAACTTAAAACCTATTTTTGTCATGTGTGTATTAAAGACTTCTATAATAAAAAAAAGAATTTTTTTAAAAAAAGTCAAAATTAGTTACAAACAACTTGTTTTAGTACGTTTCTACTTTATAAACTAGTTAACAATTAAAAAAATATATATCTTTCAATCTATTTTTAGTATGATAGAAAAGGCTTGATAAGGAAGGCGAGCGACTTCAAGAATTTATATGAATACGCAAATAGTATTTCGTCTTGACAATTTAACCACAGTTTTTAACAAATGCTCTGAAAAAATTGGATTTTAATTACAATGAAAATAAATACCTTTGACATGTTTATCTTTACTAACAACTTAATATTAGCAAGATGCTGTTAAATAAAGTAGCTAATCATTTTAATTATTGTAGTAAATTAATAATTAAATTAATTTTGAAGCTCAGCTTTATTTTTTATACTGTAAAGTATACATATCACAACAGTAACTTTACCAAACTGTAAATTACAAAATCAAATATTCTTTATTACAAAAAGTTAATAAACTGTTTACTTTCTGTAACTTGATAAGAAAGCACAAGATAAAGCAATGAATTAGCTTTATCAACTAATATCTATAGTTTTCACAAAAATTTCATCTTTCATTACTAATCTTATTATGAGCTAAACTTTTTTTGTTTCTGATTCTAAGTCCTTATTTTTTAATTAAAGTAGTTTAATTAAAGTGGGAGTTGTTTAGAGTTTTATTTATATTATTTAATTATATAAGATTTTTTTATAAGTAAAATGAAAAAAAGTCAAATTTATTTTTAAAAATTTTAATTTTATAAGCAACAACTTTAAACAGCGATGGTCTCTTTAATAAACTTTATATAAGAATCATTAAGGTTAGTTCACTCGAAAATTAGAAAGATTTTGTTAAGAAGAAAGAAAAAGACAAACTTTTTTGAAAGTTGTTTGAATTTATTGATAGATTTATTGGCTACTTTTACAATAAGTTTTTATCTTAAGTTTCTTCATAGTTAAGATTTTTTTGTGCGTTTTTAAAATGTACAAAAATTTTCAAAACATTATAACAGCCGTGGTCAAGTTTTCAAAATCAAATAGTATTTGCGTCGTCATACTATGACGTGAAATTGTATGCCTTTTTTTCCAAGCCTGTAGAAATAAAACCTTTTTGTGTTTTTGAGCTCAGGCTCTTGTAATGTGGAAAAATATCACTAACTAGACACTAATGTATATCGGTTGTTATTAGATACTTGAAATAATTAAGCTTTTCGTAAGCACCTGACACAAACAGAATAATGACTAAAAAATGTTATAATTAGCAGCAACATTCTCAAATCATTTAACCGTGTATAGTCAGCTGATTTGATTTCGGATATATAGAGAACTCTAAGAATAAATTTAAATCTGATAAATCTGAAAACATAATTAAAATCTAAAAACTTAATTAGCTAAAGCAAAAATTCCCAAATTGGTTCTTCTATACTAGTGAGTAGTCTTCTTTCAGAATGATTTTTCAAACATTACTAAAAACTGCCTCAGTATTTTGAAGCAGATTGTCATATATATTTTTAATTATTATTTATTCTAATTCACTCTCAACTGCAACCAACCAATATTAATTTGATTGTTATTAGAAAACAAAAATAAGTTAAAAAGAAAACGGTTGACAGAAGTTTTGAAAAATTGTAAGTTGTGAGCAGTTCCATATGAAAACATCCATTTTTTTACTATGTACTTTGGAACTGTTGTACTCTGAACTTTCAAGTTTAACCTATTGAAATAATAGAGAAAAAGAATATAAAAAACAGAAAAACCAAAGATGGCGTGCCACATAATTTTTCTTTAAATTAGTTGAAATATATTGAACTGACCCTATATAAATTGTATTTAAATTAGTTAAAATATAATGAACTGGCGCTATATAATGGTTTCTAAAACATAACAACTATAATTTAAAAAGCCTACTATATCTGTTTTTACAGCCTGAAAATGTGTTTTTTATTTCAATTAAAATAAAATTTGTTGTAACATTAAACTGATTATACTCTGTTTCGGGTAACTCCACATCAAATCACATAGTCCATTCAACCATGTATCTTCCTTTTTGTTTCATGTTTATTTTATATATTAAAAAAACGTTATTATAAAAACAAAAGACTCTTAAAAAAACATTGCGTGGAAAATTTTAGATAAAAATTTTTAGCAGTTAATTATTTTTATTTTGGCTTTTATATTGACTTTTTATAAGTTTCCTAAAATGACCCAGTTTTTGAAAAACGTTTACTTTAATCAAATAAAAAAAGACAGCAAAAATATGAAAATAAACATTTATTATGCTTTTTTGAAGCAGAATCCAATCAATCTACTTAAAATACTAAAATTAGAAAAGAGCATGCTTAAAAATTATTAAAACAACAAATTTACATAATTTGTTTTAGGCCCCCAATATCTCAAAACATCTATTTTTTTAATGCTATTAACATTTTAAGTTACTTAAAAGCTTACATGTCATCAAAGATCTAACTGGAAAAATAACATTAACATAAAGAACTATAATTTCAATGATAAATCACTTATTGAAGACATTAGTAAAAAAGTTTTGCAAATACAATAAAAATAAATTAACAATAACTTATATTATATAACTTAAGTATTCCCTATAACTAAAGAAAGCTCTAGAAAATATAGTTTTTTCAATATGTTGAAAATAAAACATTCGTCTTCTATTTGAGGCCAGTAAAAATATGTTGAGGAAACTTTTGGGTTAGTTAAAACATGTTGATGGGAACTTTTGGAGAAGCCTTACTTCAAAATCAACTTCTTCTAGATTGATTTTAGTTATGATGTTAATCCACCATCATAGACTCAACCCTTGGAATTAGGATTGGTATTTAGCAATACCGACCTAACTGCTGACCTAGACGTGTTTAAGGTTGTCAATAAATGGCCGACCACATTTCTATGTTTTATGGTCAAACCTTTGTTGATGACATACATGGAAACATACATGTTGACATACATGGAAACATATATATATATATATATATATATATTAGGGCTGTCCAAAAAAAAATTTCTTTTCAGATTTGATTGCATAGTTGTTTATTTTGTGCCATTTGACATAGTAATTAACTGTGCAAAAAATCTTTCCAATCAGATAATGTTTAGGGGGTGCTCAATGACCATAAAGTTTTACAAAAAATGTGAAAAACATGGAAAAAGTAACAAAGTTCCACAAATTTCTAAAACCCGGTTAATTAGATTTTTCAGATTTGATCAGTTTTAATTATCTCTAAATATTAAATTCTGAATACAAATTACAATCCACATCCACTTTAGACTGGTTTATTAGCAGAGAAATTAATGAAATAAAATACTGCAATACGACTAAAGTTCTGCGGTTTTTGTTATATCAGAATTTTTCCAAAATAAAACACTAGGATTTTTGATTCTTTGTCATTGATTAAAATACGAATTATAAACAAAAAAACATATGAGCAATTAACATTTAATTATCGTAATGTTATAGTTCGTGCAATGTTAATGCTAGCGAGGACTATAACTCTTCAGAGTACACTTTCTGGCATCTGGCACTCGCTTTCTGTGATCCTCAACCACCTGAATTAACCTCTGCATTTCAGATTCATTCCTTGTAATCGATTCATTAAACATCGACATTAAAGCCACAGATCGTTCGGCAGCATCATTTACTACTTTCAATGAATATACTAAATTTTTTCCTTCTTGGTATTCTGGGGAATCATTCCAGGTAGCTGGATCGTTGTTGAACAGAAAATCAATATCAACCTTCATTAACCGCAACGCACTTGCTGAAACTGATGTCACCAGCATGTCCAGAGATTTCTTCTCTAGACTTTCAATGTTCTTTAATTTGATCAACCTTTCAGACCAGTTCTCACCGTGAAATTTCATGTTGAAAATCATTTTTCGCTTCTCTTCCGTTTGAAGTTTGTTTGAAAACAAAGCTAGTGGGACCAATTCTGGTGAAAGGTACCACAAATGGTTTTGAAAGTTTTTGACTGCTGCTTTGGAAATCGTTTTATTCACAACTGCAAACTGCTTAAGTTGCTGAAACAGAAACAAGTCATTAACTGGAGCATCGCTGGCATTTGTGCATGATATCCAAGATTTTACATAAACCAGACTAGCAAATAAGCAAAATTCACAGAGATTTTTTTCCTCTTTTGTGGTCAACTTGAACTCTTCACGAAATAAATAAATCTTAAAACAATAAATAACCTTGGCCATCCAGCGAGCCATGTGATAAGCACCAGGGATCTTGAAATGATAATTTTTCTCTTCTTGATCAGGCAGTTTTCCAAGTATTAACAGACAGAGATCCATGATTTCTTTGTAGTCATCCCTTGGCATTTTAACATGCAGGTTTTCTTTGAGGAATGCAATCACTTCGTTTTGTAGTTCTTGCACCAGGGGTATTTTCATTCGAATGTCATCCAGAGGTTTAAAATTTCCTTGATTAACTTTGCGCCAATATTGCTGAAACCTCTGGAAAAGAGGTATGTTGGGACCAGATGATGGTCCAAATAGTGATCCAAACACTCCTGCTACTATGATCTCATGAACATGGTATTTGCAAGCGAAATATAACAAATTTCTACCTATATGTTTCTCTAGAACTACACATGCACCATTTTTGGAGCCAGTGTTAGAGTCTGTAGTATCAAAACTCATTCCAATAACATCACCAATTATGTCCCAGAAATTAAGCAGATGAATAACTGCTTTTGCTTGGGCTTCTCCAGTTACAGCTGATAGTTTTGCTATTCCAAGTATTTTGTCAACATTGTGACCTGTCACACCTACAGATAGCCGGTCAACATTTGCTTTAGGGGCTGCAGAATTTGTACGATCTATCATCAGTTTGCCATCCCAGTGGACGATTAATGGTGGTTTGTCCAAATCGCAGAATTCAGTTCGAACAGTGGCTTCAATATTTGATCGATGATAGGTTCGTTTTCTACGGACTGTAGAACGTGACAATGATCCATCATCGAGGTTCTGTCCACCAGCCCTTGCAATTGCTGCTGCTAGTATAGTAAATTTTGTGTCAGATAGATTAATTCTGTCTAATGTTGATGAAACATCAGGCGAGTCAAGAATTGTATCTAAGATACATTGTCGTTTTGGAGTACTTGCTAAACTTGATTCAGCTGACCCTGAAGAACTTGCTTTACTGACTTGTTGTCTGTAATAAACAGGGATTTCTATCTCAAAATCTCTATCAACCATTTCGTCATTATCAACAGCATCGTTATCGTTGTCATCACTATAACTTTCGTCATGTAAAGGTTCAATAACAGGAACTATTGCACTCGCACCAGATTGTCTTTGCTCTTCTTTTAGCTTTCGTTCTCTCTCTGCTTGTTTCCTTGCTTCATTTCTTTCTTCTAATTTTGAAAGTTCTTTGTCCTCTCCAAACATCACCATTTTTCTCTGACATCTCTGATCCAATAAAAATTCTTTATCTTCTTCAATTCTGATCATGGTTTCAGCATCCTTGTGGGCAATGTCAAAAAGCAGGCCAATGGTGTCTGTAAATGATTTCTCTCTCGATTTCTGAGAATCTGACAATCTGGATTTTTTTTTTTTTATTAATTTAAATTCCTGGACTAAAGTTTTCAACTTTAAGACTACATTCGGATGAAATGCTGTCGGAATACGGGCTTTATTCCAAATAATAATCAGTTCATCAACAGTTGTTTTAAGACTTTCAGGCACTGACTTTTTGGTTGAATTAAGATGATAAAAAAATGTTTTTAAAACATCAGATGTTAAGGGAAGAACTTTATCTGGAAGATTTGGCTCTGGTTGTCCAATTAAAAAGATTTTGGTTTGAAGTCGTGTAGAGATAGCAACACGAGATGATGCTGCCATTTCAATGATAACTGAAATATTATGAGAAAATCAAGACTCAATACCATATTATACAAAATTATCATTCAGTTGTTGGTTTATGCAGCTGCAGCAATATATTATAATAATTATTACTAAAGAAATTAAATAAATATTTTCAAATTAGAAATTATTATTATCTGCACTTAATAACAAACAATACACTACCAGACTACCATGCTAGTTTTCTGTAATAGGTTACTAAGGTTAGGTACTATCAAAATATTAATACATTTGTTGTCAAACTGAAATTCCAAATAAAAATAATATTTATACTTGTAAACCTTTTTATTCTGTTTGAACAAATTCTAAATTGAGTTAAATAATAGTATTAAAATTATGAATACAAATTTTAACAAAATGATATAAACACAGTTGTTTTAAACACTAGCAGACATTTTTTAGTCTGGTGCCCTGATGACAGTTAATCTGCTGCACTTTAATTAATCTATATAGCACGCAATCAGACAATATTTCCGTGGAAAAAATCTAACTAACCAGGTTCTAGAAATTTTTGGAACTTTGGAACTTTTTACACGTTTTTGACGTTTTTCGTAAAACTTTATGGTCATTGAGCACCCCCTAAACATTATCTGATTGGAAAGATTTTTTCCACAGTCAATTACTATGTCAAATGGCACAAAATAAACAACTATGCATTCAAATCCGAGAAAAAAATTTTTTTCCTGTGTTCACATGAACAGCCCTAATATATATATATATATATATATATATATATATATATATATTATATATATATATATATATATATATATATATATATATATATAATAAAAATAAATTAACAATAATTTATAAGTTATATTATATAACTTAAGTATTCACTAGAACTAAAGCAAGCTCTAGAAAATATGGTTAAATAAAACATTAGTCTTCTATTTAAGGCCAGTAAAAATATGTTGAGGGAACTTTTGTGTTAGTCAAAACATGTTGATGGGAACTTTTGAAGAAGCTTAACTTCAAAATCAACTTCTTGATTGATTTTAGTTTATGTTGATCCACCACTTACCATCATAGACTTAACCCTCAGAATTAGGGTTGGTATTTGGCAATACTGACTTAACTGCTGACCAAGAAGTGCTTAAGGTTGGCAAAAAATGGCCGACCATGTTTCTATGTTTTATGGTCAAACCTTTGTTGATGACATACATGGAAACATACATAAACTTGAATGTCTTCAAAACATTTTGGTGCCGAAGAATAAAAAGAATATTCGTGAACACTAAAAACCTGCCAAATATACGAACAAACTAATTCTATTGGTTTAAAGAATACACTGACTAAGTGAAATAATGTTCTAGATGTAATCTTTTAAAATGTTTTAAAACTTGTATTATTCGAGACTTGTTAAGTTTTGAAATTCCAAGCGTAAGTTGTTTTAAGAATATATTATCGAACTATTATTTTAATACTATGGCTCATTCTCGGAGCCACATCTGCAAAGCCGTAAATCTTTTAAACTATCATTATTTGTTTACAAAAATAAATGTTTAAAATATATATTTTTTAAATTGTTAAAATTTTGAAAGTTTGTTATACAATATAGATTTTATTTGTATATTCTTATTTTTTATTTAAAAAGTATGTATTTTTTATGTAAATGTACTCTCGAGTAATTGATAGAAGTGGGTGGAGCGGATGTTTATTAATTAATTTTTAGAAAATTTTCCCATTCACCCTAAGCTCATTAGGCCCCCTTTGTTTTGAAAAATAATTAAAAATTATTTCTCAAAACAAAAGTGAAAATCGGCCTTAAGAATTAAAAAACATACTAGTAACTGATAAATATTTTCATTCCAACATTTCCAGTGCTAGCAAAGTATGCAAATCTTTTTTGTTTTTGACTCCTTAAACAAAAGCTTACCATCTCCTATCACAAACTTGTTCACAGAAAGTAGACTATTACATTCCTACTCTACTAGAAATATACACAATTGAAAACTAAATGTATCATCTTTTAAAACCTAAAAGTATGGTAAAAATTCTATTGTTTATTAGGATATTCTTATTTTTTTTTTTAAAAGTGTGTATTTTTTAAGTAAATGTAATTTTGTGTATCTGTTTTTTATTCTATTGTAATCTTTTAAAGCAATTTTTACAATTTATTTTGTAAACAAAAAGACTTTCAACAATAATTGCATTTTCAATCAAATTATTAATAATCATCAAAGTTAATAAAACTAACTATGAAATAAACATACAAGAAGCTTCTGGTTACTAAACACAAACATGCAAAGTAACTCGCGGATGAACAAGCACCGCACCTGAGGTCATGGCAGAACACAAATATATATATATATATATATATATATATATATATATATATATATATATATATATATATATATATATATATATATATATATATATATATATATATAATGCAGTAGTGGTGTAGTGGTAGAGCACTTGCTTCATAAGCGAGAGGTTCTGAGTTCGATCCCCACCACATCTTTTGTAGTACCGGGCTTAACTTGTTTCTCCGCGCAGCGACCTTGTTCGCCATGGTTCGTGTTTCGGAGTTATAGAGTTGAGAGAGGGTTATAACCACACTTAAGTAGCCTCCTCGTCTATAGTGGCCTTCTCGGCCTTGGGGAGGTGAATTAACAAAAAATATATTTGTGTGAGTGAACTCTCGAGTAATTGATAGAAGTGGGTGAGGCGGATGTTTATTAATTAATTTTTAGAAAATTTTCCCATCCACCCTAAGCTCATTAAGCCCCCCTCTCCCATTTATTAATTTTCACTTGTTATCAACAAAAAAAATTTCTCAAAACAAAAGTGAAAATCAGTGAAAATTTTTTAAGAATTAAAAACATATTAGTAACTGATAAATATTTTCATTTCAACATTTCCAGCACTAGCAAAGTATGCTAATCTTCTTTTTGTTTTTGACTCCTTAAATAAAAACCCACAATCTCCTATCACAAACTTGTTCACAGAAAGTAGACTATTACATTCCTACTCTACTAGAAATATACACAATTGAAAACTAAATGTACCATCTTTTAAAATCCAGAAGTATGGTAAAAATTCTATTGTTAATTAGTGTTAATCTGTGAATGGAACAGGAGCCTTACATGCATTTTGAATGAGTCCAAAATAACTATATCCTAAAATACATTTACTCCATCTTAAACAATATTAATTTAAAAAACGTTCTGAAAAAATTTTATTCTTACCTTTAGACCTATTATCCTTACAAATAAAATATTCTTATAATTTTCTTTTTGTCATTACTTGAATTTTCATCAGTACTTTTCGTTTATTTTTTTTTTAATTATTTTTATTATTATTAAATCTGCAAATTATGATTTCTACATGTTTGTTTTAATGTATGCTTCATGTGCTTTAATCTATGTGTTTACGGTCCATATGTTTCAATATATTTCTTTGCTTATTAATACTTATATTATGTTTAAAAATTGGTGTCACTCCTCAGATTTCTGTATGTGTGACACCATCTTAAATAAATCATTAACTTATTATTATAAATAATTTTATGCTTATAACTACCATTATAATATTAGTTATTATTATTATTTTTTCATTGTAATTATTGTAAACATATGTATTATTACTATTACCATAATTTGTATTAATTTTTTTATCTTATATTATAATAATATATTATTATTATTATTATTAGTAGTAGTAGTAGTAATAGTAGTAGTAGTAGTAGTAGTAGTAGTAGTAGTAGTAGTAGTAGTAGTAGTAGTAGTAGTAGTAGTAGTAGTAGTAGTAGTAGTAGTAGTAGTAGTAGTAGTAGTAGTAGTAGTAGTAGTAGTAGTAGTAGTATTTATTATAATATATTATTATTACTATTATTATTTTATTATTATCAAAACTATTGTAAAAATGATTTATGAAAAATAATTGTTGTTGTTGTTGTTGTTGTTGGACCCCTTTTCTACTTATATACTTTTATACTTTTTTTTGTTTTAAATACTAAAATGAAAAAGCCCACTCACTAAGCATCATCGGCGGTATTGTGTCGCAGTTCCACTTTCTAAAGTGTTTCTTACCTTTTAAGTTGATTTCTATCTAGTTAATTAATTTCTACAGTAACTCAATGATTTAATTTATTCATTTGTTCATCTTACTAAGAAGAATTGTTTCAAATATGTTAAACTTTTCAAACTACGCAAAGCATAAAATATTTATTAAAAGAATTGACTTTTTTATTTATAAAATAATTAAGCTCAAATAAAACTAAAACTAGCCTTGGTTTTATTTGAATCTTGTTGGACTTATTGGGGCTGGGGGCTTGTTTTATTTTGGAGGCCTTTTTTATATGCCACAGCAGCATAAAAATGGCTAATAAAAAAGGTTTTCTTGACTATTTCAGGGCCCGGATCTATAGCCCCCTCTAACCCCAACCCTTCTTAATCCAGCACTGAAAATAAGATTTGAGTATATAAATAAAAATTATATTATACTCTTTGATAAATAAAAGAACATTTGTTTGCTTATTAATTACTCGTAAGATGTTACTTGATATAAAAAATGTTGCTTAATTTAAAAAAAAACTTATAAAAGAGAGATGTTTCGAAAATGTTTGTTCTAAACGTAATTTATTTTGCTTTAAGTTTTTTCACATTAAAAGTTATTTTCTTTTCCTAGTTTCATTATTTTTTTGTAACTGTCTCATATCGGTCCAATTAATTTTTTTTTGCGTTTTTTTGTTTTTTGTTTTTTGAAATATTTTCAAAACAACTTAAAAATCTGGCCAGTTTTTTGCAACTAATTTTGTATAATTTATAGAAACTATATGTAACTATATAAGGAGCTCATCTGCAAAACGCGCAAAAGTCATAAAAAAAAAAATTGAGTTAATTCTATTTCCACGTTTTATATATTTAAATCTATCACTGTTCCCCAATTTGACCACCAGGATAAAAGTTGTGTCACTCTAATATAACACTTAGGACCATAGAAGTTGTTTCCAATTGTTTTTAAAATCAAAATGACCGTGGTACATAGCTTTTTTTAACTTTTCTTGGCTATTTTAAAGGACTAAAATAGTAGTCGGAAATAGGGGCTACTATGGTCTGCATAAGAATGGGGGCAACCAACCATTAGAGATATTTCAGGAAAATAAACTATAGTTGGTTGCCTTATTTAACTATGCATCAAAAGTGGGAGGAGCAATAAGTCTACCATCATTTTTCGGCGCTGAAATCACAATTTTAAAATAATATCAGCTTTTATTTCTTTATTATTTTAATTGTCATTTTTTTACCAAGTAATAATATAGTGAAACAATAAATATAAAGTTCTATTTTTTCAATTGAAAAAGAAAAAACACACACATTAGGTGTGTGTGTTTTATTACACACACATTACGTTATTCTACTTCCTCCAAAATGTTTAGCAGCTGCCAAAAGTTTATCGCTATGCTCTGAATGTCCTTCACTTCTTTTATATCTAGACCAGATTGGTTTAAACTTGGCATGTAATGATTCACCACATTGTTCAGCATATCTTTCAAACCGCATCTATGATACTTGACAAATGAAACTACATGGCACAAAGTAATATGAATTTTCCAAGTCAAACTTAGTTTTTTACCGAAGAATAAAGCCAGCTCTTGTGTAGAGATAAACGAGTTCTTTAACTTGGATATAGATTCTTCATTTCCAGTTTCTAAAGTGTTACCAAAGCACGCATCTTTAACAGATCTGAAGTTTTTAAGACATTCAACAAAGGGAGTTAGATGATAATTAGTGTTTTTAATGGCAAGCTCTAATTCATTAAGATTTTTAATGATAGCATTTGAGATGCTGCCATCCCAACCTCGACTTTGGTAACCTCTTTGAACAAAATTTTTAAATTTCAACTACTCATCAAAACCAGGCCATAAATCTAATAAAAGAGTTCCTAGTAATGAATCAAATACTATCATAAGGTGTAGTTCTGGTGGAGCGACAAAGTACTGTATTAAAGTTTTAGGATCTTCTTTTAAGTAGATAACTCTGGGATTTATTACATTCGTACAATCTTTCATAAGGGCCTTATTGAATCCAGTCTTAGCATATTTGGAGTACCAATAATCCAGGCTTTCAAGAGATCTCAATTTTCCTGACTCTGTTGTTGAGAGCCCCTCGTACCAAAGACATGCTCTCAAACCAGCATGAGATGATAAACCAAATACTGAATTAGCACATTTTAAATCAAAGGCTATATTGAGCTGAACATTCTGCAAGTTTAGTTTTTCCAGAATAAGTTGTAAATTATAATTTGATTCTGGAACATTTTCTGTGATTCCAAGTATCTGGCATCTTTGAACTCCACTGTTTAGAAACTTCCAGAGTTTACATTATTATCTTCAGGATCAAATATATTTACAATAACTTTCAAGAATGAACCCCCTGAGTCTAAAGAAATACAGACAAAAGTACTAAATGGATCCATTTTCCGCTGTTCAATTATGTTTAAAATGAAATTTGATGTTTCTTGGACAAATACAAAATCTCTACGAAGAACAGATTCATTTGGTCCCAAGAACTCAATGTAAATAACAATTATTATTTTAAATATTTTTCTTTGGTATTTTGTAATTAGTCAATACTTATATAATACATTACCTTTTCAAATTCATAAAATTTTGAGATGGATTCTTTGATTTCATTTAGTTTTTCAAAGATATTTGATTCAATGGATGATCTTTTATCCATAACTTTTCATAGAACTGCTATCATATCTTTTGCTTTATTTAGTGAGAGTTCTAAAACAGTTTGCAATTCTTGTACAATTTAAACAGATAATTGTCTGATAGATCGCCTATCAGTTTTATTTTCAGTCGTACCAACCTTTATAGTTAGTGGTTTTCCACTTTTTGATATAAAAAAGTTGGATCCATATGCTATTTTGTCAGTTTCCATTTTTCTCTTAAGTATTCCTGTTGCAACTTTTTCAGCTTAAAGATAACCAAGATCAAAAGCTAAACTTATGAGAAACAGCTGTTTCTATCCCACACTGATGTGGTAACCCTGCTCCAATGCTAGAGAAATATGCAGTCAGAACATAAAATCCTTTTAGTTTTGATTTCTGTTTCTGTTTTCAAATTTATTTTAAACATTCATCCTCCCAGTCTTTTTTGTCCAATCAATCTTGAAAATATAATTTATATAAATATTAATGCATTTGTTTAAACATATAATTTCAAAATTAACTCGTTAAACTAATTTGATGTTCCATTATTCTTAAAAACTAATACTATTCCAAAAAACTTTGTTATAAATAAAAATTTAATTTAAAAAAATAGAAACAGAATAAAAATTCTAAGATTAATTATTAGTATTACAAATATACCTCCATTGCATAACTTTATATAAAAAAAAAAAAATTAAATAAATATTATCTTTACCTTGGATATCTTTTCTCCCCAAGCCTTTCTTGGGTTTTTTCCAGTCTTGAGCAAATTCAGATTTCTACAACAACTTGAACATATATTTGTTGGAAAATCTTTTATTAGTTTCGAATATCCATGAAACACATATGATTTCATCAACTCTTTCACTGTGCTGTTTACATATTGTAGAGATTTTGAATTTATTCCGTATTGCTCCCAACAACACCAACAAACTTGTTGTAGACACACTGATGAAGTTGACATTATAAATATATAAAGTAGATATTTTTTATAT
This sequence comes from Hydra vulgaris, assembly GCF_038396675.1. Lineage (NCBI taxonomy): Eukaryota > Metazoa > Cnidaria > Hydrozoa > Anthoathecata > Hydridae > Hydra > Hydra vulgaris. The sequence goes on from NC_088920.1 coordinate 6,882,426, forward strand.
CTAAAAATTCCTTTTCAATCAAATAAGGATAGCATTTTATATAAAGCTAAGGATTATATAAAGATAATCATGCATTGCATGTAATATATAGCATATGTATAATGTATTATATATACTAAAATAAAAAACATAAAATAGTCAAGTAAAAAACAAGTCATTTATAAGAAAAGAATATTAAAAAATACATATGAGATAATAAAAAAATAGAAATTTGCAGCAGCTTAAGAACGATATCTTTCTCAATCTTTGATCTATTACATTTTTTGATCTTTCTTATCTTAGTTTTAATTAACATAAAGCGTAAATACTCTTTCAAAAATCAACCTTTTTTCAGAACACTTTGTACAAAGTGGCGCAAAGTATTAATATTTTAAAATGGCGCAAATAATGAACTTCAAAAATGGCCAGAAATTGAGTGTAATTGTCATATATTAAAATTTATATTGAATTTTTTGTCTGTTTTATAGTCAAAATGATTTTTTTTTCTTACTTTTTTCATTAGATTTAAATAAAATCTTTCATGTTGTGTAAAAAATAAATAATTATACAAAAAAAAATTAAAATCTAAAAAAATAGTTAAAAATAGAAAAAATCAATTAAAAAATTCAAAAAATCTATGTGCCACGGTCATTTTGATTTTAAAAACAATTAGAAACAACTTTTATGGTCCTAAGTGTTACATTAAACCATAATTTGTTTGAGTGACACTACTTTTATCCTGGCGGTCAAATTTAGGAACAGTGCTATCATCTATTTAAATATGGAACCAATTAAAAAATTTTTGGTCCTAAAAATGGACGAAGAAAAATTTCTGTTGATGCGCAACTAAAAGTAGTTTAGTTTTTTGTTGTTTTCAAACTTGGACGCGTTTTACAAATGGGCTCCTCATAATGAAATCAAACGAATGAAATATGAGTTTGAATTAAACATTAAAGCTATTTTTTTATAAATATTTTATACAACAGACATAATTTTTTTTAGTTTGATTTTAACTTTGATTTTATACATTAATTTATGAAACTGAAATTTATGTGAAGATGAATTAAACCGCAATCTTTTAATGAAATGGAAAGGTCATACTATTAAACACCATTTTGTTGGTTCCTTAAACAAAACATATTATATTATTATAACAAACATATTATTTTTGGCATTAAATTTTAATAAATGGGCTCCTCAGTTTCTATAAATTACACAAATAGAGTTTGTTATTGTTTTTTGTTTATTAATATTCTTTACAATGCTTACATAATCTTTTTTTCATGCATAAGTTCGACATCACTTGAGCCATAAAACTTTTTAAGCAAATCTTCTACATATTTTTGTAAGACTTCATACAAGTAGCTTATAATCCTTTTTTGTTAAAAATCTTAGCATCTCTAAATCTCTAACTTGAGAACTTTTTGAGAGATTTTTGTTAAAAATCTTAGCATAGTAATCTCTGACTTGAGAACTTGTACAATAGTTCTTTTGTTGAACGGAGAAGTTGCTCTTTTATCAAGCTTATAATTTCATCAAAGTTTTTTGATAAAATTATAAGCTTTCTTTTAATTTTTTTTAATTTCAGCCTTCTTTTAATTTTTTTTTTTTTTTTTTTCAATTTGTTTCTTAACACATTTTTGAGGAAATATTGAGGCCTTTTATTGTGTTTTGATGTTTTTGATGTCAGGTTAATCTTATAATATCTTTGATACCTTATGATAACCTCCTATGAATTTATGATAACCTCCTATAAACGTTATGATTACCTCCTATTAATCATATGATAAACTCCTATTAATCTTATGATTACCTTCTATGAACCTTATAGTAACCTATTAATCTTATGATAACCTCCTCTGAACCTTATAGTAACCTATAAATCTTATGATAACCTCCTATTAATCTCATGATTACCTTCTATGAACCTTATGATTTTCTCCTATGAATCTTATGATAGTCTTTGATAGTTTCGTGTTAAAGTTTTTGAAGTTGTTGTTTATCGTTTTTTTTTTAATTTTGCTAACAATTAGCTTAAGTTATTAAATTTTTATTAAGAAATTCTAATATTTTTTTAAGAAATTTCCAAGAAATTTCAGTAAGAAAAGTGTTTTTTTAACTAATAATCAGTTATATTTAAAAAGTTTTTGAACCAACAACTTTATGTTTAAGTAGCAAATGATAACAAATAAAAATGTTTGTAAAATATGATAAAATTAACTCAAAATATAATTTTGGTTTAAAATATCTTCAATCTTCATAACTACCAATAAAAATCAATTTCATAAAATTTAATTTAATTCATATTAATTACAGGAATTTTTTGTTAAGAAATTTCAGAACTTTATTCGTAATGAAATTACTAATAATAAATAAAATATAAAAATAAAATAAAATACTAATAATAGTACTTTTAGTTTTATGAGTTTTATGTCAAGTTTAATGTAATAAATCTTTTACATTTGCATAAAATTATAGTAATAATGATCATCATCGTCATGATCATGAACATTAGCAAAATCATGATCATGACATTACTAGAAATTGTTTTGTTTTATTTAGATTTGTTGAGGATGTCGGCTGAACTAAAAAAATATTATCTTAAATATTATGGGAAAATTGGTGAACTTCAACAATTATCAAAAGCATCTGCAAATGTTGATCTGATACAAAAATTTGTTGATCTATGTGTTGTTAATGCAGCAAATGCTCAAATGGATGCTGTTTTTAGTGTTGAACGAAAAGATTTTCTTGAAAAGCAAATGAATTATACACCAATTCCATATAGTGAAATATTTACAAAAGAAGAATCAGTAATATTAATATCTGGAATAGCTGGTATTGGAAAAACATGGTTGCTTAGAAAATGTTTGCTCGATTGGTCAAATTGTTTAATTTGGAAAAATGTTGAACTTTTGTTTTATTTGGAATGTAGGATGCTTAATCAACATCAAAATATTTCTAATATTAATGAATTGCTAAATGTTTTCTACAAAGATATTGTTAATGACATTAACATTAGTAATCATACTGCACTGTTTATAATTGATGGATTAGATGAATTTAAATATATGAATGAGTTATTAAATTCAAGTTTAACTTGTAAGTATCCTATTGTTAATGCTTTAAAAGAAGTTCAAAAATACAAATATGTTATTGCTGGTAGAGTTTATGCAATTGATCGGTATCAAAGTATATCTACAGAGCATAGTGATAAATTAATCATTCAAATAATGGGGTTTAATGAAAATGGAATAAATGATTATGTAGAAAATAATGTTAAAGAAGAAAAAAAAGAAGTTGTAAGAGCAACTTTAAAGAGGTCTCCATTTGCAAAAGCAATGGCATCTGTTCCGTTTTATTTATCTTGCATTAGTAAAATTATCAGTGATTCAAACAAAATATATGCAACATCTTTCTTAACAATGACAGATTTGTATGGAAATATTTTTTTATATTTTTTACGAGAACACATAATTAAAAACAATAAATTGGTTTATGAGATAATGGAAGATAGTTCCAACAAAAAATATATTTTGATTATTTGCAAAGTTGCATATAAATTGTTTGTTGAAAATAAAATAATTTTTTCCAAAGAAGAAGTTCAAGCATTTTATAGTGACTTTTATAAAAATTAAGGTAATTTTTTTGGATTTATAGAAAAGATTGAAACTGATCTTGGTTGTTATTATCAATTTGCACATTTGACTGTAATGGAGTTTTGTGCATCTGTATATGCATATAATTGTTTAAGTAGTAAAGAGATTATGGCCAATGAGAGGCTGAAGAGTTGCTTATCAATGATTTGTGGATTAGCCAATAAAAACCAAAACAGTTTATTAAAGTTTCTTGTTAACCTGAATGAATCTTGGTTTTCAAGTTTTAGTAAGTCATTTTAGATAAACACACTGGTTCAATAAGATATAAATAATATAGACATTTTTATCTTATTTTTAACAAATTATTTTGTTAGTGCAATATATTTATTTTTATATGTGTGTTTGTGTTTGTGTGTATTTGTATTAGGTAAGGTTTCAACATGTTATTTATGTTAATTCAATTCATTTTTCATTATAAAAGTTAAGAAACAGCTAAAATTTTGCATTCATTGACTTTTGATTTCCTTGACTTCCATGCAAAAGTTAAGAAACAATTGATTTAGTTCTTTCATTAACTTTCATGCAAGAGTTGAAAATCAACTGAATTTTGATAAAACTTTTTTTGCAAATGATTAAAATATCAACTTTTCAATAAGGTACCTTCATTAACAAAGTACTTGTTAGCATATCTGTTATTATAAAAAGGATTGCAGAGTCTTTTTTAAGACTTATTGTTTATAAAATATAACATATTTTTTGTCAAAATAACTTTTTGTCAAATTTGATTTTTAAAATTACAATATAAATTTATGACATGAGGAGCGCTTTTAAAATCCCTTTAACAAGATAGTTAAATTTTTTTTTCTAGACTTGAAAAGTTTGTGATGAATCCACATAATACTTTGAAAAAGTTGTATATTTACATTAAAAGTGAATATCTTTAAACTTTATGAGAGATTTTTAATACACAAAACACTTTTTGATAGAGTAACTAAATGTTTTTTGTATTTGTTTATAAAACATACATTTTATTGAAATTGTTAAAGAGTATATATTTTTTTATGTTTAATTAAGTGTGTTTTATAAACTTCAATTCAAACAGATGCTATTTACTTAATGTGTGTTTTTTTGATGATAAGTTAAGGACTGGAAAAAACCATCTAATAAACTAAAATTATGACTAAAATTAAGTGCAGTATTTGTTTTTGTTGGGCTTGGAACTGTTTTTAGTTTATTAATTGTGTAAGACTTGTATAACATATACAAGTATAACATAGATTCTGTTCTGCTAAAGCCGATAGATCTAAAGAAGCTTTTTTGTTGTCTTCTATGTTCAGTACTAAAAAGATATAAAATTATTTAAAGTCTTTTAATGAAGATAAATAGGATGATTAAATATTTATGAATCTAATATTTATTAATTGTTTAGAATTGATGTCTTTGCCCCTAAAAATCTTTAGAAATTTTTGGGTTCTTTAGCATTTGGGGTGAAATCCCTATGGTCAAATATGGTCAAAAAATAATTATTTAAAAGTATATCAACCTGGATCTCAAAAGAAACATACTTTCACAGAAGTTTTTAAAACAACACTTGTTTGTAATAAAAATACTAATATTTATATGACTGCTGAGAAATATTTTGTTAAAATTGTTTTTAGAGTATTTTTCACATTATTTTATTTAAATTAAATTTTTTTCTGTTTTCTAAAATCTTTATAAAAATGCCCTTCTCTTAAAACTCAGTTTGGCATTTCTATGGACAATAAAAGGAATTTTACCCCAAAATCTTATGATTTGAACCCAAATATCTTTATAACTTGATGTGATGGTGAAAAATGAGTTGCATATTTGAAACCCACAGTCAACCGAACCCTCACTCCATTGCGAGTCTGGCTATTTGTCAGTCGATGTAGCAGCACTTCGTTGCGAATCAGGCTCTAAGATAGTCGATGTAGCTACTCTCCGCGCATGTTTTACAGTTTAAAAATAAAAATAAAAGCATTCGTTTTTAAAAAATAAAATAAAAACATTCAGAATGTTTTTAAAAACATTCTGAATGTAATTTATAAATCTTTAAATCTTTTAATTTGCTGTATTGTGGTTTAATTTATTCCCGTTATTAAATTAATGCGTTTTAACATAATCTATCCTTATTTTTGTCATTTTTTACCACAAGTTTGTTTCCTTAGCTGTTAACTATATATATATATATATATATATATATATATATATATATATATATATATATATATATATATATATATATATATATATATATATATATATATATATAATATTTTTTATGAAGGCGGGTTTAATGTAATTATTATTTGAGCTCACTTGCTTTTATATTTTTTTAGGAGAAACTTATTTTCGTGCCTACATTTAAAAATCAATTCCAATTTATTGTTCAATAAACATTCTTGGTTTGCATGTGTAATAACTTCAAATTTTTCTTGTAGGCATAGTATGCATTTTTTGGAAATATTGTTATATGCAAGTGCTGTTTTAAGGATGGACCAATTTAGTATAAAATCATCAATATTTTCATCTTTTAATTCCAATATATATTTTGACAGCATGGTGTCTTTTGAATACTTTTTGTTTTTAAAAGATTGCTCAGGATTGGCAAAACGTTCTTTCCATTCATCCTCTGTTATGCCAATATTTTGTTTATCAGGTACATTCTTACAGTCCAAACTTACAGTGTGATACTATATGGCACATGTCTAAAATAAAAAATTCTAAAATAACATAAAAAAAGATCTTTTAACAACTTTCTTAAAAATTTCTGATGTATCAGACTAATTTATTTAAAACAATTAACAATAGTGTACACAATTGGTGCTATTTAGGATGAAAGTATAATACTTGGTAGACATGTTGATGAAGTTAAATCATTTATTTTAAGGCTCAGACAAGCCTTCAAAATCACACACATGGTCCATGAAAATTAGCACCTGTCCATAGCAACACAATTTTCTTAAAATTTCTATGCCTATGCACAGTGGAACAGAGTGTGCCAAAATACCAAAAAATAAATGCAGCATTGCACCATGAAAATTTGTCATAATGGTGAAGACATGATCATTAAAGGAAATATCTAGACAAAAAAACATTAAATATTAATTTAAGTGTAATTATATGCAGTTATTTACAGGTTAATTTGACATGTGTTCCAAAACGCTATTTTGCATTTTTTATTTATCAACTTGTGATGTGATGCTACTATTGTTTTAAATTAACTTTATTGACTTTCATTTCAAAATATATTATTTTAGTTGCAATATTTACAATATTTTTTACAATATATTATTTTAGTTACAATAGTTACAATATTTTTTTCGCTCAGACTTTTAAAAAAAATTTAGCGTAAGTGTAATCATTAGTTTTTATGCATCAAAAACAGACAGTTTTCAATATTTTTTTGCTAATAACCTTTACTATTAGGTATTATACTATCAGATAAACTATCCTCCAATATCCTCCAAAACATTCGACTATGTAAATCTCATGCTAAATGTATGTAAATAGCCATGCATCATAAATATTTTGCTACTTTTTGCAATAAAAAAAGTTATAACATAAGATTGGTCTTCGGTTAATAATCAGTTGATGAGAAATACTGAACATAGAAAAAAGATGTTTAGTACACAAAGAATGCCTACAAAATCTTTTACTACTGTTATTATATATAAGTTCTGTAAATATAAATATAAAAAAGTTATTTTTATGACAAATACATGCGTTGAAAAGTAGTATTTTTGATGTTTACACTGATAAAAGTTGTCTTGTCCATTAAAAATATTTCGAATTTTTCACCAAAATCTAATTTTTTTAATATATTTTTTTATATTATATAATTACGTGTTTATTACTTTATTTATGTATTTTATAAATATAATATAAATATAATTATATTAATAAAAAAAACTACGAAAATAATTTTTGCACAAAAAACTAGATTTTGTCCCACTGTGCTATGGAGCTCTGTCCATAGCAACAAATTTTTTTTTTTTAAATCTTATAAATTCTACACTAACGCAGAGCTCAATATAAATGAAGCAAAAAGTGCAAAAACACTATATGGGAAAAAGTTAACTGATAAAAAGTTACAGGGCCTTAAAAGGTTATTAATACAGGGGGTAAAATTGTACAAAGTAGAGCATGCAAAAATAGGTTACAATTATTTTTAAAGAGAATGACAATGTACAAAGTTTTGCAAGAATTTTATTTGTTTAAAATATAAAATTAGTTTTTAAAGTAGTATAATCGAATCTAAATAAATCTACTTTCAAAAAATTAATGTTTAGCAAACACCATACCGTCTATACAAGATGCTTTACAACAGCATCTCTAGAGCTGTTAACCAGGCTTTATATTACTGGACGCTATCATTGTAAAAGAATCCATAATTGGTTAATCCATGTGAGTAGGGTTAGATTATGACAGACAATATTTACTAAATTATTTAGAAGATAATTTTGAAAGCTTCCAAAATGCGCAGTTAACTTTTAATATCTTTTGGAAACAGCAGCAGTGCGATGCACAATTTGCGATTACGTAATTACATTGTTATTACGTTTTATTATAGAGTAATGTGTACAATAAATATTATAAAATATATATAAAATATAAATAGTAAAATTTAACTTTAGCTAATGGCCTAATAGTATAGATATATGTGTGAGCTTAAGTCTTATTGTATTGAACATCTTAAGAATTTTTTTCTTAAAATTAAAAAGAAAACAAAGAATAATAAAAAAATACCTATTGTTGTGAGAACCAAACACTCAATCAACTTCTATGTATGTACAGAAGCCCTTCCAGCCCACTAAATTAGTATCATGTCAGATTGCTGATTAAGTGCAGATAACTGATCTAAATGCTTTTATATTTGTGTCTCCTTGTATATATACATGCATGCATAAAAATATACAAGGAAGCGCCATTATTTATACACATATAAATAAATATATACATCAAAATAGAAGCTTTTATCCCATTATCCAATAACATTGTGCAAAGTAGACTACCAATATTCAGGTTAATACTAAATATTCTTTTTGTAAATACATTATTTTAAATATTGTTTAAAATTTATTTTTACGAAAAAAAGGTGAGATTTAAGCTAAATCGCAGTTGTTATGGCAGTGGTCAGGTGAACTTAATTATGCAAGTAGACAAGAAGTATTTAGGTTAACACTATCTAAGTTTAAACTTACCTTTACATAAGCAGTATAACATTAGGCTGCACTAGGCCGCACATGTGATCTACTTTAAATTACAATATCATATATAGACAAAAATTTTCAACCAAAATTTCTGAGCTCAGCTGAGTGCAGTAGGTGCTAGGCTTTTTATTATAAATGATATCCAATCATAGATTTTGCTTTAAAAAACAAAAGATGGCGCATGAAAAACGGTTTTAATCATTTAAATCTTGTTCACATCTCTTTTAAATAGCACTTTTAATGTTGTTGTGTTATGAAACATTTATAAACAAGGATGGGAACAAATAAGGGTTTAGAGGCTAAGAACTAATAAGCCCTAAAGTCTTTTCTATTAATAATGCCCATTTTATATCAAACACAAAAAAATAACAGAATATGGTTTACTAAAGAAATATGGGTTCTTTTACGAGATGTTGGTCTGGAGACTTGGTTTTAGTCTTAAAAGTCTGGAGTATTGGTCTTGGAACTTTACTCTTACATGAAGTACTTAAAAAGAATACGTAAATATGTAAACTTTACTTTAATTTTTTTTTTTTTTTTTGTAACTATGATGTGTGGCTACTATACATTTAAATTGTTTATTTTAGATTTGGGTAAGCGAGGCACAAAAAAACTTTTTTTTTTACAAATAATTTCAAAATTTTTATATTTTAGTTTTTATATATAAAACTTTTAATTTGCATTTTTTTAAATACATTTTAATAATAGGTTTAGTACCACCTAATTGTCTTATAAGGCATTTTTATCATTTGTCTTTAAAAATCCATTATTTTGCAAAATATTGTGATATAATCTCGTAACTTTGCAGATATGTCATTACACACTCTGCAAGGAAATAATAACAATTTTTTTGTGCTGCTCCTAATGTGACTAAAAATAACAATGAAGTTGAAAATGTTTTTACTAACCATTTTACCCTAAAACTATTGTATCAGATTGTAAACAACGATTTCACCAGTATTCAGCATTGAAAATGATTTAAATGAACAGAAAAAAATATTACTTTTAATTTGTTTACTTTGTTATTCTGCATAGTTTAAAAAAAAAAGTTTTCAATAATGATTTTTTTTAGTTTGGCTTTCAGCAGCATACTGCTGTTTTTTTTTATTTTCTGTTTATTTTCGCATTTATGATCTCAATTTTTTGCTTTAACAAAGCAGAAGGAAATATTTTTCTTAAATTCTGTCACCTTCTTTTCCAAATTCGTTTAGGCATGTTTTGACAATAGTTTTTCTTTTTTGCAGATCTGCACAAGGCCAGCCAGTACTTGTACACTGCTCAATTTTGACAACAAATAAATCTTTATCTTTTAGTAATATTGCAGTTCTTTTGCAATCAAACTCTGTTATTTCATCTTCTTTAGCATTGATTTTCTCAATGCTTTCTTATTTTTTGCACAACTTTACCTTCTTCCTCTTTAATTACAGCCTGTTTGCTGGCTTTTTTATATATGTTTTTGGCATCATAGTAATTCAGTTTTGGGCCTCAAAAAAAATTGTTTGATCAGACAGAAAATTGGATCTTTTTTTTTTATAAGGACATAAAAATTCTATAAATAAATTTCACCTATCTTATAAAATAATATTATATTATAAACATATATCTAATCGAAGAATTAATTTGTGTTAAATTGACTTGGTTTTTATGTTACAAGTAAATTGCCTTAAAATGTGCATACTTGTTGTTTTTTTTTTTGAATACATCAGAGTGTTTTTTTTTTTTACTTTTTTAAGTCTTTGTTATTTATTTGCATAATTTTTGTTGAGGATTTTACTTTCGATTGTTTTTACTTTTAAATAATATATGTATAATTTTTGTTTGAGTTTTGAAGATTTTCTTATACTGTTTGTAATCCATGGTGATTTTACATTTTTGTTTTTATGAAAAAATTTAGATCCTGCATTTTTTTTATATATCTATTGCTTTAAACTGACTTTATGATAAATACTCTAGAATGTGGGGTAAGCCCAATTATACATTTAAAAATCTTTGTATAAAACAATTGTTACCACATATAATAATATTTCATCTTTTAGATATATTTTCTTTCTATTGGTTTATAAATCGTTTCAAAAGACAAAGAAATAACTTGACTGAACATTTTTTTTAATGTATTGTTTGTAAACTATTTTACTTTTATTGATTTCTGTTATTTTTTTCTTATTGAGTTATGATTTAAGTTTATACTGTTGATTTATGTGACTTCTATTGATAAATGATTGTTATATTTTTTCTTGCATAATTTAATGCTCATTTGATCCCTTTAGCTGGCGTGTTTTGCTTGTGAGTATAAAATTGATTTTATTAATTTACAAAACTGTTTTAAATCATTCTTAGATTTTTTTTATTTTTATCGTTTTGTCTGAGTCTGTTTGTGTGATCTAGGCTTTTTTTATTCTACCACACTTTCATGTTTTCTAAAAATTATCATCATAGTTGGTGCTGTTTTATTTCTCTCTGTTTTATTTTCTTTTGTTTTCTTTGTGTTTCTATTTTTTTTTATTTGTCCTAGCCTTTAAATAACGTCTTTGGGAGTTAAGACTTCACCAGTTCTTTCATTAGTTTATGTTACTATAGTTTAAGTTTTTTTTCTGAGGGTTGTGTTACTGAATTTATCACTTCATTCCTCGTCAGCATTCTTGGCAAATCATTCTTGAATAAATCAAGGTGTGTCAGTCCCTCTGCACTACTTTTTGTAGGCTGTTTTGCTTCCTTTTTTATAGGTTAACCAAAAGATTTTGGATATTCTTTTGGTCAGCCTATGCTTCCATTGCCTGCTAAATGAAACAAGCCAGGTCCTGGCCAAAAATTTACTTTTAAACTTATGTCTTTTTTTTGTTAATCTGTTTGCAGAACTGCGAAATGATATGTCGAAAGTTGAGCCAGATTTTGGCTCTCCTTGTAACATATTATGAATTTTTTCTTATGTTGTATATTTACCTTTGCAATTGATTAGATGCCCTTACCAAAGATTGTTCTTCTTTAATCAAAAAATAACTGAAGTAAATTTTAGTTTTCATTGATCAGACAGAAAATTAGTTCTTTTGTACTTCTTTGTAACCAAAACAAACTAATCTTGGTGTTCTTAGGTTATCTTGACAACCAAACTTGCATAGATTAGGGTTAAAACAGTGGCCAAGTGAACTTACCCAGTAAACACAGATTTGTTCAGAGTTGGTCAATATTTAGTTAAAATCAGTCGAAAAATAAATGAAACATTTCGGACCTATTATTGACTGAAAATCGACTCTTGATTTGAAATGCATGTTTCAAACTTTTTATATATACGTTTTACAATATTGACTAGTATAAGTCGCTATTCTAAATGTTTGGTCGACGTTTAATAAACGTTTATTATATTATAATAAAGTAATATAGCCATTGGTCAGAAGACTAACATAACAGCTTAAGTCATGCGGTTTATATAGGCATAATTAAAACGAAATGAAAAACATATTAAAAATTTTTTTTCATTGACCTAATAAATAGATTAGACTTTAAGATTAACGTTTTTAAGATTAACTTCCTTACAACAACTGAAAGCAAAACGACTTAGAAATAAATAATAAACGAATGTCGATTGCACCATTTTAATTCATGGAAGTTAAAAAGCTCTTATCGCAACAATCTTTTGTACTAAATGCCAACATATCAATGGACTCCGATGTTTTAGAAATTATTGATGGCGACATTGACACTGTTAAAAAAAATGAGTTGCTGGTCTCTTATTATGAAAGTCCTGCTGCAAGAACTTTTTTCATAAGTTTTATAAGCAGTTAAAATTCATTTTGTAAAAGCTAGTATGGTTGTGTAACAGGTATTCATCTTTGTAATAATCAAGAAGTTTAATAATTAAATATTTATTTTTTTATTTTAAATACATTTTAGCCTAATTTAGTTGCATTACATTGCTAGAGAAAATTGGTGGAACTGAGCTGGTAAAAACCATTGCATATGTTATGTCGCGACGTTACTAATTTTTGTCAAAAATAAACAAGGATGGTACAGGAAATTTTGGAAACTTCCATTTCGAAAATCCTCTATATATAAAGTTGTTCTGTGTAATTCCAATTTTGATTTATGAATGTACATCTAAAATGCTAACTATTTCACCCTAGTTTTTTGCGGTTACAAATCAGGTAACGAAATCAGACGATCAAAATACGAACATGGAAGATGATGTTGCACAAAAACAGGGGTACGACAATCAAGCGGTAGACGAAGGTTTTTGATGATGCTTAAACCTGAGAAAACAGTGATCCAAAATATGTTTATGAGTTTATTAATTTAATTAGTAATCTTTGACTTAATCTTAAATTAAACTTATTTTCTGCTGAGATTAGATTTAAAAAATATTTGATAGAAATTGTTACTACAAAATTTCTACTGCAAAAAGCTTGATCATTTTTTTTTTTTAATTATTAAGCATGAACGAGCACGAACATTTTTTCTCTAAATCCTCACTATAGAAAAAAGTTTATAACTTTATATAAAGTTTTACAATATAAAAGTAAACTATAAGTAGTATAGTATAAAAGTTTATAAACATATTATAATAGTTATAAAAAATAAGACCAGGTCTTTTATAACTATATCTCATTTAAAAATTTCATTTTTTTAATTATATCTTATTTATAAATTTAATCACTTTTATAATTATATCTTTTTTATAAATTTCAAGATTTCGAATAATAATCCTATAATAGTCGTCTAAAATACGTTTGAATATCGATGTTTTATGGATGTTTTCTCTTAACGTTAATCTGGATTTTGTTCTAAACGGATAATCGACCAAATCTGAAGTTTTGTCTTAACGTTCTTTTGACGTTTAAAAGATGTTTATGCGTTTACTGGGTAATTATGCAAGTAGACTACAAGTATTCAGGTTAACACCATCTGAATTTTTTTTTTTTTTTTTGTAATATAGTTTTGTAAAAAGTATTTCAAATTTATTTTCACAAGAATAGATAAGATTTAGGCAAAATCACAGTTTTTATTTAAGTTTCTAATCTACATTGCCTGTGGTGCAATAATGTACATTGGCAAAATTTTCGCCCCCCTGCCCCAAACGTGAGGGGAACAAGTTCATGAAGTATTTATTGTACTATTCTTAACTAGACTTATATTCATCGATAAATTTTAAGTTTCATAGTATTATCTATTAGCGTTTAAAAATTATTACCATAAAAAATTTGCAACCCCCTTAAATTGAGGGGGGTTTAAACATTATATGGTCGTAATTTTTGAACGCTAAAATATTTTAAAATGAAATCTAAAATTTATCGATGAATATAAGTCTAGTTAAGAATAGTACAAAAATACTTTATCAACTTGTTGCTCTCACGTTTGGGGCAGGGAGGGCGAAAATTTTGGGGCTTTTTTGTTCCCAGCCTCCAATCATTGCAATTTTTTGCAAACCCTCATTATTTGACATAAGTATAAACATATAAATGTTTGGAGTTTGCTCCATGTCGGGAAGTCTCGAACACCTAAAAATTCTTTCTACGCCTATGCTTTTGTACATATAATTAAAACATTTTTATTTATATTTTAAAATATTTTTTTTGTTCATTTTTTTTTTTAATATATTAGTAATTCCTCCTATTTGCCTTTAAAATGGATGACAGTGTGAGATTATTTAATCTTGAAAGTTCAAAAGATATAGCGGAATTTATTAGTCAAACAAAATCTAGTCTAAAAATCTATTAGTCTAACAAAATACTATATTTTCTCAACCTTTTGTTAGAGAAATGTTTTCTTAAAGAGATATTCTCATGAATTAGTGATGTCTTAAACTTATTTCAAGAAGTTCAAAAAATTAGTGTTACCAAAAGAATTCAGTGATATTTTACACCGTTTTAGAACAATCCCAAGATAACATAAGAAATGAAAATAAAAGAAAAAAATGCCAGACATTCACAAAATAAACGATTAACAAGGTATAATGTCATCCACCTAATTGTTTGACACATAAAAATCTATTTCGGAAATTGCGTAAAAACTGTAGCAGGTTTTGACGTTCAAAAAGATATGTTCGAACATGATGATTAACATATTAAATTAATATTATATAAATGTTACACTTCTTTTCAAAGAATTCAGAAACTTTTTTTTCAATTTTTTTATTATATAATTAGCTTTTTAAAATAGTCACTCGAAGTTTATGTCAATTTGATAAATGCGCCTTTTATTTAAAGTAGCAGTTGTGATGGAATTTTTAGTTATTGTAAATATTTCATATTTGTTCAAAGATTATTTAAGCATATTATTAAAAAAACGGTTTTTTTTTTTTTTTTTTTTTTTAAAAAAACTTCGCTTCCAACAAGGCTGCAAGCAGCCACTAATTAAAGTTGGAAGTTACTGTAAGAGAAAAGATGAAGATTGTAGAGCAAGATAACGATTGACGGACGATTTAAAAGATTGCAAATTATATGAATCAGGAAAGCAAGATGAAGGAAGCGAATTCCAAAGAGCTGATGTTCGAGGGAAAAAACTAGACGAATAAGCGTTTTTGGAGCACTTAGGAACAGTCACAGAAAAAGGATGACACTTAATTGAATGACGAGTAACACGAGAATGAATTTTAGTAGATGGCACAAGAGACGCTAGCTCTTTCGAGCAGTGCCCATTATAGTATTTGTAGAAAAGAGGAAGAGAAGCAACATTACGACGATGTGATAATGGTTGAAGGTTGGCTGCAAGAGCAGGTCCAGCTATGTTTACAATGCGTTTTTGCACCTTGTCTAAAAGAGAAAGGGCATCATTAGAAGATCCGCCCCAGATATGGCAACAGTATTCCATACAAGGCCGGATTTGAGATTTATAGAGGTAGAGAATAGAATCCAGAGTAAGAAAGTGGCGAGCTCGATAAAGAGATGCAACCTTAGCAGATGCTAATTTTGCAACCGATTTGATATATGGTTTCCAAGAAAGATTGGAAGTAAGAGTTAATCCTAGAAGATGAAGAGTAGGTGACTCATCGAGTACATCACCGTTCATAAATATAGGAAGATCTAAATTATTGCGATAACGATTGGCTGAAAAAAATTGAGTTTTATCTGAATTAAAGTTCACCAGCCACTGTGAGCCCCATGCTGTAGCAGAAGTGAGATCCTTTTCAAGCTCAAATGCCCCCTCCAAGCAATCAGAGGGTGTTGGTTTCTTATCACGACAAGAATAAATGGTAGTATCATCAGCAAACAATGCCACCTTAGATGTGAGAATATCTGGAAGATCGTTAATGTAAATTAAAAAGAGTATAGGGCCAAGGATAGAACCTTGAGGAACCCCTGAAGTTACAGAATAAGAAGAAGAGTGTTGTCCATCGAGGACAACTTTTATGCTGCGATTAAAAAGGAAGGATTCAATGATCTTAAAGATGTTGCCGGATACACCATAAGAAGAAAGCTTATGGAGAAGACCAGCATGCCAAACTTTATCAAACGCTTTTGAAATGTCAAGAGCGATGGCCTTAACCTCTCCACCTTCATCTAATGCACAATAAAACCTGTCAGTTATTACTGTTAGCAAATCAGCTGTAGAATGAGAAGATCGAAATCCATATTGATGGTCAGAAAGTAAGTTATTAGATTCAAGATGAGAAATTAAGTGTTTGTTAATTAAAGATTCAAAAGCCTTGTTTATGATAGGAAGAACACTTATGGGACGGTAGTTAGACGAATCAGATCGCTCCCCAGAATTTTTGAAGATAGGGATAACAGATGCGGCTTTCCAGCAGGCTGGAAAACAAGACTCTGATAAGCACTTGTTGAATAGTTTTGAGAGTATAGACGACAGCTCTGGAGAACACTTCTGCAAGACAATAACAGGTATGTTGTCTGGGCCACAAGCTGTAGAAGAGTCTAGACAGGAAATCGCTTTTGATACAGATGCTGAAGTGATATGAATGTCAAGCAATGAATCAACCTGTTTGTTGGCAATATCAGGTAGAACGCAATTAGTGGAATCAAGAGATGATATTGATGAAAAGTTTTTAGCAAACAGTTCGGCTTTGTCTTTAGGTGAGGTGACAAAGTCTGAACCATACAAGAGAGGTGGAATTATAGATTTGCCCTTATTATTGATATTATTAAAGATTCTCCAGAAGTCACGAGAGCCTAATTTTTGAGATGAGATACGAGATTTCATGACCTGAGAATAGCGGGTTTTGGCGTTAGACAAAACCTTTTTACAGTTGTTTCTAGCAGTAATGAAAAGACGTCTGTTTTCTGGAGAATTGTTTTGCTGATAAATATGGAAGTAACGGTTTCGATTGGCAATCGCAGCAGCACAGTGTGAGGAAAACCATGGAGGAGAGTGAGGCTTGACCTGGAATCGTCGAGAGGGAATAAAAGATTCCATGCCAGCCTGAATCCACGAAGTTATATAAGAAGCACATTTGTCGACAGGAAGTTGAAAGATTTCTACCCAAGGGCCATCACGAAGAAAATCACGGAAAGAATCCCAGTCAGCTTTACTGTAGTTGTAAGAGGTTCGATAGTAGGGATATTCAGGTGATGAAGAAGAATGAGATATTAGTTTTAAAGAGATCAAACTGTGATCAGAAGCACCTAAGGGTGAATGTGGAGAAACTGAGCACTGACTAGGATCAGAAACAAGACATAAGTCGAGTAGAGAAGGTAAATGATTAGGGTTGTCAGGAAAGCGAGTTGGAAAGTTGACTATTTGAGTTAGGGATTGAGAAAGGCAAAAGTTGTGGGCTTTAATGCCTGCAGAGTCACTGACACTAGAGCCAAGCCATTCAGAGTGGTGAGCATTAAAGTCACCGACAACAACTATATTAGCTGATGGATAAAGAGAGAGGGCTTGGTCAATATGATCAGAAATAACATCAAAAAGTGTACAGTCTTGAGATGAAGGAGATCGATATAGAACAAAGAGAAAGGCAATAGCGTGAAGTGGTGCTAAACGAAAGCACATGAAAGAATAGTCTGTGGATTCAAACCTAGTTTCACGACAAACAGGTGAATTCTTACGAATGTAAATGCCCAGGCCAAGCATGTGGTTATTGGAGTCTTTACGAATCAGAGGAAGATAACCATCAACACTAAGATCACAAGATGAGACAGCCGAACTCAAATTAGTCTCACAAAGAGCAAGTAGGTCTGGTGAACTATGCAAGAGATAAGACTCAACAGAAGGAAAGTTACTTCGAAGACCACGAATATTAGTGAATGATAGGTTTAGAGAACTTGGTGATGATGATGGTTTTTTGTGTTTTATAGTTTTTGGTACTTTATTCATTTTTAAATTAGATTGAAGAACTTGACTCAAAGCATAGATAGTACTCAGAACACCGTTTAATAGCCCAAGCAATTGCCTCATTACTACTAATAAACCCTAAGCCGTAACAAAGGGCTCCAAATGTGGCCTCCGCAATGCACACCAAAAGTACAAACAGGGACACCATCCATGCGCAACATGGCACTGTTAATACTTTGATATTTTTCAGCTGTTGATGGAATCAGCCTCTCTGAGAGCTACCACAGAGTTCGGGAAACCTGACTACCAGCCGGCCTCAGAACCATAAAACTGAGTTTTAGAGCTGTACCCTCATAAGGAGATAATAGAATGAGTTGCCTAGTCATAAAAACAGTGACACAAGCAAACCCATGCATTGAGTCAAGAAGATCCAGCATTCAACATCCTAAACTGGAAACAATGTATTAAAAATACATCTGCGCCAGCCTAATAGATGAAGAAGGGGTGCGAGGCTGGTCAACAGATAGAATCTGTTTACCCCTTAAGTCTTTGCCTAGGAGGCCTTCTACAAGACAGTAGCTGGGTGCATTTAACATCTGCCCAAGATGAGTATTTTTATCGAGACACCATCTCTAGCCTTTACTCAACCAAGAGCCCCAAGGCAGGGGGTGTTTTAAATTTACGGTTTAAAACTGATTTAAATTACGGTTACGGTTTAAAACTGATTTAAATAGGAAACATCGAGAAAACAATAAATACAAGTATTTTACATATATATATCGTTTGCTTGAGTTCGTTACGTTTATATAATAAGAAATTTTTTATGAAGTTATTTATAATATATAACTTTATATTCGCTTTATTTATAGGTATTACTAAAGTAACTGATAATAATTTACAAACTGTAAATTCTGCTTTTAAAAAAAAGCGTTTTTACACATTTTTGTGGCTTTTAAATTATCTTAATGACGTCAGACAAAATAACAGTAACCAAATCCATTTTTTAATTTTTTATTTTATTTATTTCACATCAATAAAATTATTAGTTTATGTTCTCCAACGAAAATATATAATTTATTATTTATTTCACATCAATTAAATTAATAGTTTATGTTCTCCAACGAAATTATATAATTTATTATTCGACATATCAAGCTTTTAACGTTATCTAAACCTTATGGTGAAGCCTCAAATTCTTTCATTTCAAATATAATTAAACTAACTACTTTAAACGCTATAAATATACCATAATTAATGTAATAAAACTGAGTAAATAAATATACTATAATTAATGTAATAAAACTGAGTAAAATACATTTCAAAAAATTCATTTCAGAAAATATAAAAAATCTTCGTGAGACCTGGAAAGGCATAATTAGATTAGATTTGGCTCAGTTAACTTATGTATGTTTAATTAATGTTTTGTCAACTCTAAGCAATTTGGAGGTACATTATTGACATTTTCGACATTTATTAGACTATATATTTCATAAAAACGGTTCAACCGTTTTGTTTTATAGAATGATATCGTAACTATCGGTTGCGATAGTTACGATATCATTCTATAAAACAAAACGGTTGATTCAAAATTATTTCGAATATGTGAAAAGATCTTTTTAAAGTTCGATCGTCGAGTTTTAAGTGTATACAACCTAACGTTTTTTTTTTTCCTTAAAAAGTTTTACGGACTAATAGCGTCACCATCGTTTATTAAAACATTCACGGGTAACAAAACTTCCTAAAATTCGTAAGTAATTTATATATAGTAATATATATATTCCTAAGTAAATTCTTCAGTTTTATATTCATTTATTTGTTTTTATTAAAAAAGTTTTTTGTTTTAAAAGTAAATTTATATATTTCTAAAACAATAACTTACGACGACTGTCTTTTCTATAGGATTGATGATAATAAGTATTCTTTTGTTGTGGATATATTAGTTAAATTATATTATAAATATACAAGATTAAGTTGCTAAAATATATAAACCTTTCAATTTAATGTATCATTTTTTATAATATTTTGATTTCTATTTATAAGCATATTCTTTTTAATATAAAATAGCATATAGATACGTGTTTATAATTTTCAAACTGTTTATATATTTAATCGTTATATGTTAATGGAAAGAGTTTAAAATTAATATGAAAATGGTGAAATATTTTATAAAAACGAACGATTTTA
Source organism: Hydra vulgaris (assembly GCF_038396675.1). NCBI lineage: Eukaryota > Metazoa > Cnidaria > Hydrozoa > Anthoathecata > Hydridae > Hydra > Hydra vulgaris. The sequence continues at coordinate 6,902,644 of NC_088920.1, forward strand.
TATTGTTTCATCTCCATTTGGGTATGAAAATTCTTTATAAGAATATTACAACTTGAAAATAACGCTTTAACGAAATTGAAGTTTTGTATTCGTTAATTCGTTTTTGTTTTTTTTTAACGTATGAAAATATAATATGAGTTTCCTCTTGGAAATCAAATAATTGAGTATAAAAGAGTAAATTTTTCAATTAAAGGGTACATTGAAAATAGATGTAAAAAATTAAATAAATATGTTGAAAAAGAAATCAACCTGCCTTCAAAACGTTAGTGGTGCAAAAAAAAAATGCATATTTATAAACCTTAAAAAATTCTTAAGTTAACACATCATCTCGCCAAAAAAACTCTACACTGCAAAAAAAATTTTATCGTCGCGTGGAAAACATTGTTTTTACAAATTTTTTACTTTAAAAAATGTTTGCCATGCTTTTGTATGCCAAAAACTAGTACATTATGATAAATGTATGTACGTATCTATGTCATACTACTTTTATAACCATACTGAGGTATTATTCAATTGCATTTTCAACCGACTGTTTTTTATCGTTTCTTTTTCGTTCTATATGTTTACAACATTTGTTCAATATGGTACTGTTTTTAATGTAAGTCGACAGTTCGTCTAAGTTAAATATTCTGGCATGAACCTGTGTTTCTTTTGCAAAAAGTTTCAGAGAAATATTTTTTTTATGAAACAGTTGTGAATGAGAAATTATTTTCTTGTTTACGTTAAAATGTTTGTTACATGGATTTATTTTTTACTTTTTAAAACAATTTGTCATTTGATGCGATTTTATGCGTTTTAATGGTAAATTTTAAATTTAATCGATTATTGGTTTATCTAAGGTATGTTTGTTGCTTGTTTTAATATATTATATATATTACATTTCGTAGCTATGCTTTAATGATGAAATAATGTTGACTAAGATGTGTAAATGTCTCTTTATTATGAATCTTTCTAATTTCTTTGTATATCACCATGACAGCCTTTTTTCATAAGTCTTGCGTATTTCTGTTTAGACTTTAATCGCTCAGTATAAATCAAGAAACGCATTTTGTATCACATATTATATTTTATCTTATAAAATTTATAAAAATATATTATTTGGAAGACAGATAAAATGCGAAAATGCGGATATTTTGAACGGGTTAATTATGTGAATAAAGTGCGAAATATTTTTCCTAACTTTTTTTTCTGCACTTTATTCCTGCACTTGACCTGTTGAAAGTTTCAGTATTTCACGAATTCACTATAAATCGTCCATAAAGAAATAAATTCGTCAAAGTTTTTAATCAACGTCGAAATCGAATGAACAAATATTCTTTTCACAAAATTTCTTTTGAAATTTGATTTATAAAAAACATTCTCTTGTTTAAATAAAATGATTTATGTTTTATTAAAACAACCGAACGACGAAATTTTCTTGAAATATATGAATAAAAGAAAGTATTTTTAAGTTATATAAATGAATAATTTTTGTTATGTTATTTTAAATATATTTAATTTATATTTAAATTATTTCGTTTTAAAAATGTGATAAAATGTTTAAATTAACAAAATTAAAAAATTGTCTATATTTTGTTAAAGAATTATTTTAATATTTTTAATTTTCTTTAAAGAATTATAAAATAAATAAAATATAATAAAAGTTTTTCTTAAAATATAATAAAAGTTTTCTTTAAAAAATAATTAAAGTTTCACTATTTTATTATTTTTATATATCATTTTAATTTAATATTTATTTGTGTATATAATATTATTATGTAAAAAATAATCTATTTAATGAAAATAAAAAATATATATGATTTTTTTATTCAATCATTAAATTCATAAAAATTAATAAAATTATATGTATGAATATGTAGAATATTATAATGTATATAATTTTGATTATTATTTTAATAATTTATTTGTTTATTTTTATAATTAATATTTAATTTTACTTTAGATCGTCTAAGAAAAAGTGAAGACCGAAACGATTACCATGATTTATTCATTGAATGTTTTTATGAAAGTCAATCATCATTTACTGATGAAATAAAATCAATTGTTGATGAACGAAAGTGGAGAATTTCGATTAACGATGGAAAAACTTCTTACGAAACTTCTTGCGAAAATTATTTCATAAATCATTACTTAAAATCTGGAAGAAGGTTATCGGAGTTATATGTTAATAAAAATATTTTAAGTGATGAAGAAAAAAAACTTTTAATACAATGTTCAACTAATGTTTGCGTTGTCTACTTTAATCGTCCAATTAATTTCGAAGGATGGAAACCGAAAGATAAGATTGAAGTGTTGTATATATGGATCTCACGTTATTTAATAACAAAAAAAGATTTTGAAGAAAATTTTCTTCCGTGGATTAATCTTTGTGAAGAATTACGTCTTGAACTTCACAACGACATTGATTTTATTGAAATTTATGAATGGATTCGTTGTTCGAATATCAAGGAGTTTGAGATCAAGTACCGTGAAAAATATTTTTGTAACCTCAGAATTGGGGTCAATTACCGTAAATTACCGGTTTAAATATTTTCGTAACCTCGAAGAATTAAAAAACTTTACAACACGATAAAATATTTAATATTTTAAAAATATTTAAAAAAAACAATAGTTATAAATTAATAATGAAATATTTAATGTATTAATTTATTATAAATATGTTTTATAATATAAAAATGTCATAAAATAATTCGTTTTCAAATATATTAATAGTTATAATTATAATATAAATTAATAAATTATTAATTTATTAAATATAACTATTATTATGGTATATAAATTTTTATAATTTTTTTATTGTTATAATTTTTTTTTATTGTTATTATTATTAATAATATTATGCTTTTTAAATTACGGTACATAATTTGTTATTGTTTTTTTTTGTTATATTTTTATTTTATATTATATTTATATTATATTCTCAGTTTTTAGTTATTTTGTTATTAATATATAATTTTTTAAATAATATTGTTTATAAATATTTGTTAAATATTTTATGTATACTTTTATTTTTTATTATGTTTAAGAATTTTTACTAAATATGCAAATTAAATATATTTTTTTTTAATTTTGATATAGTTTCTTTTCAAATAGTATCGTACCATATTTAAGATAAAGTCATAATTTTTTGATTTGGTTAAATTTTGAAAAAATTTAATTTTATAATAAATATAAAAATTATTTATATATTTATTTTGCACTTTTTATACACTTTTTACACGAATTAATGTTGATAAAAAATAGTTTTTCAAGGTTTTCGCCATTTTTTATTTAAGAGATATGCGTCGTCAAGAAAATAAAAAAATTCGATGGTTTAAGTAGAATTTTTCGTCGAAGCTTTTCAGTTCGAAATTTCATGTTTCATCTCACGTTTTTACTTTATTTAAAACCGTCTTTAAATTTTATTTAATCGATCAAAATTTTATAAAATATAAAATTTCAATAAATATTAAAACAATTAATTTAAGTTAATATATATTTTTTAATAGTTTTCATTTTTTTATGTAAAAAGTTTATTTAAAATTTAATTAAACTTTTTTTTTTACGACCAACAAATAGTTCAAAGGGGTCGTCCAATAAGTACGTACGCTCATAGGGTGGAAGGGGGAGGTCATCAAAAAGCGTATAGGGGGAGGGGTTCAATTTAGAAGTACGTACCTCGATTTTCTAATTTATCACAATTAACCAGCTAATCAATAAAAAGTTAAAATTTTGACTAAAGATCCTAGTTTGCCAACATAAAAGGATGTATGGTATAAGGAGTAGAGGGTATAGTTTCTCTCTACGCACACACATGCGCAAACGCCCTCAGGATTTTTTTTTATGTTCTACATAGGATACTTTCACACCTTGCAAACTCCAAACTTAAGTATGTTTTTACCTATGCCAAATGAGGAGGTCTTGCAAAAAACTGGGATCGCGGAGGCCTGGAAACAAAGAGCTCTAAAAGGCTTGTCCCTAACCATATGTGAAGGTACTAATGTAGTAAAATTTTCAACTTTGCTACTTAAATTTATCGACAGATTTTAATATTTGTAGAAAAATATTGTAAATTACAAAAGTTATGACCATGCAAATTTTCCGACCTCTAAAATGAGGAGGGTGTAAACTTTGCAGGGTCATAACTTTTGTTTATTACAAAATTTACAATATAAGATGTAAAATCTGTCGATAAATTTAAATTTTGTTTTACATAGTAACGTTGAAAATTTTACTACATATTGCCCTCACGTACGGGCAGGGGCACATCCTACACCTTAAATGTTGGCCCTGAGTAACGCATATTTCAGGCAATCTATTTTTTAGTTGATAAAAAGCAGGTTTAGCAGCACTGTTGTTAAAGGGGTACCCCCTCTGATTTTAAATCTAACCATTTTTACAAAAAATGATTATTGGTTACATGCTTATATTAAATTCATAAAAAATGCAATAACTTTTTTTTTGAAAATCCGTATTGTTGCCACGTTAACCACAAAATATCCCTAAAATGACCAAAAATTGAATAGATTTTTTATAACTTTTTCTCACCACCACAACAGGAAGACCGAAGTTTAAGGTCAAATTTTTTAACACTTCATAAAAATTTCATAAAAAAAATATCATACGGTTCTCAAAATATATTGGCCGGCGTCCACAAATTGCTATTCTGAGAGAAACTCGATTAAAGTAAAAACTTTAAATACAGTAATATTTTATTCGTAAAATAGGTGAAAAAAATAATCCAAATTTTCAAAATCCACCAGGTACAGACAAGTCATCATCTTTTTCAATTTTTTTGTCATTTTTTTTTTCAATTTTTTGGCACATAAAATTGCTGTCTTGACTTATTATCAGGGTTTATTCGATATTCAGCATTTCTTTTTCTTTCATTAGTAAATACTTTGCATCCTGCAATCATATGAAAGCCTGGTTCCATGTTCAGTTCTTTAAAAATATCAAATGATGCTTTTGCTCCAATATCAAAGTAAGCAAGAGCATCATATACGCCTTTTTCTAATTGGGTAAGCGAGACAAATGTTTGTTTTGGTATACCCAAATCATTCTATTAAACAACTCATTAGTATTTTGTGTTTTGTTGTGTAAAAATTTTTGTCTTCGCTTAACTCTTCAAATATATATCTCACTTTCATAATCCTGGTCCTGGCTTATATGTTGTTGTTTTATTTAATTTATCAGCATCGTAATGCACCAGCTGTCTGAACCAGTAGGGCAGTGTGGAAAATGTAAGCTATTATTTTTCGATGAAGCCGCATGAAATAGCGATGCTAACACTCCTGCCTTCATTTCCTTTAGGTTACCTGCATTTTTTCTGATTGCAACTCCAACAAAATTTTGTAAGCGATCAATTGTCGCATTTGTACGACGTCCTTTACCACCAAGGCCTTTTTCTCTTTTCTTTAAATTCCGCAGCCGTGTTCCAACTCTCTTTTGATAATGTCAAACGCATTCCAGCTTTTCAATTTCTATATCAGGGTATGTATTTTTAACGTTCATGTAACTTTTACTGTCTCCATCACCTAAATATTGAATATATCTTAACTGGCGATTATCAATAGAACGCTGAAAAACACGTTTTGCTCCTTCTGGCTCCATACCACCAGCAGAACCTTGGTAATTATACATACAAACATGGTAGTTTCTCCATTTTGCATAAGCATTTGGATTAGACTTTTGAAGGTCTTGATTAAAACTACAACCTATACAATATCTAAATATGACTTCAACATCTAACACTTTGCCACTAACAGTAGAGATAACAGAAAAGACGAGGATATTCAGCAATGATTATCTTCGTTTGTGCAATGTACCATCGCAAGATACACAAATATCAGTTGGTGCCAAAGATGTTTTTTGCAATTTACTTTCAGCATTTATCATTGTTTGTTCTGCTACAATTTTAACAGCTGTTGCAATTATTTTCAGTAGATTTTTAAAGTTGTTTTTGGTCAAAGGCTTAGGTAAATTCATAAAAGAGCAAAACTTTTTTATGCCTGCATACCCATGGCCCAATAGTCGCATGCAATAAATTATTCGCTTAATATTATCAAATCCTTTTTTATTATTATCATTGATAGAGGTGTAGAACTGATGAAGATAGTTGCAATCTTTTTTTTGACACTTAAGATATAACAAGGAAGATAAACCATGTCGTTTATTATATCTCTCACCTAATGAGAGTACCACATTCTGGACACAGAAAAGAATTTAAAACAGAAACTAAAACAACAACATCAATGATACGATAACCAGATATACAAGGTTTCAAAACAAGTGTATCTACTAAGTCTTCAACTTTTTGAGACGAAGCTGACAAATGAAGTGAGTTTTCATTATTTTGTTCCAAAACACAAGTGCTGTTAGCAGCATTAAAATTAATTGTTGGCAACTCAATACTAACATTATCAGAAACACTATCAATGTTCACAGATTTATTATGATTTCCCATAAATCTTTTCCTTTTACGGTGAGTTTGTGTACGTTGCTTCACTCGACAATCTTTTCCCATTTTCACTAATAAAACGAAGTTGATAAAATAACACTATAACTGATTTAAATTGTCGTACTTGATGTAGCAACCTTAACAAAAGTTCTAGAGAAATTCATAAAGAAGCTGTTCAAGCTTGTACATGACAATTATAACACACATTTAGGTTACATAAAGGTAAAATATAGGATGTATACAGTTAAACTAGTGCGTTGCTATGGCTTTGCTAGGGACATCACGTAAAAATAGTTTATTTAAATAGACAAATTGCCTGATAAAAACGTCCGTCTTAAGTATAATCTATCTTTATTTAATTCGTTGTTAAAACAAAAAAAAAGTACAACCCGGAATATCACGGAATTGAACTCCGGTCTTCGCCGTCGATGTCCTACACATTAACCTCAAGGCCATGCACACACATTTATATAATGTAATTAAACTTTATTAAAATTAATATTTGTATATATACTTGAAGACGTTTTGAAATCGCGCAAACAAAGGGATTTGGGGTCGTATAAAGCATCTAAGGTACCTCTTCCACCTTTTTTTATTTAATAAACTTTTTTATTGGGAAAAAAAAAATTTATTACAAAAAAAAGGGGGGACGGTATTTGAAAAACGTAAGTACTTTTTATGGAGGTGGGAACTTAAAAGTACGCATGGCAATAGGGGGTGGAGTGGGTCAAATTTCAAAATTTTTGGCGTATTTACTTTATGGACGACCTCTGATATAATGTTTCTTACTGGTTTTAAGTTCTTTTACAAATTATTTTTTGTTCTCTCTCTCTGCTAAATATCAGTATTAAACCGTCATTTTAAGGTATAATAATTTAATTAAAAAGAATAATTTAAATTCTTTTACTTAAAACCAAATAAAAAATATAATAAAATAATTCAAACTATTAAAAAAAAAAAATTCCAGAATAATAGGCCGTATGCAAGTATTTCTAAATGTGGCTAGAAATAAAGTTTCGTTGCACATATTTGGTGTCTAACTTCTAATCTTTCTAAAGACTAAAATATAAATATTTTGTTGTAAAAACAAAATGTTTACAGATTTAACTTTATGGCTAAATATTTGTCGGGGAAACACAAAGGATAAAGTCAGGGAGCGGTATTTTGCATATGCGAAAATTTTATTGAAAACAACATAAAATATACTTTCACCTATCTGTACAAATATTAAATCATTGTAAGTAGTTACAAGAGAAAAAGCTTTTCCATTCTAGGCGCCCTCCCCCTACTCCCTCTCCCCACTATCTTTATTTTTAAACTAGCTGATATTAGTTATAAAAAAAAAATCACACGACATCAAAAATTTTGTATTTTTACATTTTAAAAATTTTTTTATTAAAAAAATTAAAAATAAAAATATTAGGAAAAGAGTTTTAAAAATTATATTTAAAAAAGTCATGTTTATAAGTCAGTGTTTTTATTTAAATTCTCTTTCGTATTTTTTCACTTTTGCAAAAATATGAGCATCACAAACTTTCTCTATGTCAAGAACATTAGTTTATTTTGCAAAGTTTTTTTACCTTTACAACTTTGGTTATAAAGGTAAAACGTCAAATGTATTCATTTTATGCATGGCAAACAAATAATAACGCTCTGTTATATATATAATGACCAAAACATAATGTTCTTTTATTATTTACTGCAAATTTCAATGGGACAATGATCAGAAACAAAATCAACTTATGATAATTTATGTTAGCGAGTATACCAGGTATAAACATGTGGTGCGATTGTGACAGTAAGTATTATTATATTACACTTTTTATATTTGTTTTTCTGTTTTAAACTTTTCTACAAAATATATCATATGAATCTTTATAGATGAGGAGATTTTTTAACAATGTTGTTTTGAACACACCTTTAACACATTTTTTGTAGCAACGTGAATAATAACAAACTTTAATAGCAGAACAATCTTTAAAAAAAATCCCTCATTGCTACCTATTTTTAATAAAAAAATTTGTTTTACTTTCATATTCATTTGCAAGTCACAACTTGGCAGCATTGAATGATAATGATTGAATTGATTTTCGGATTTTTTACAAACCTTTTTAAAAAAATATATAATTAAATATTATCTAATACATGTTAAAATCATTCAGTAAAAAGCTTCACAAAACTAGTACAAGAATTTACTCTTTTAAAAAAATCATTTCGCGTAAATCATTTAGAGTAAATTACTTCAAAATTGCTAATAAACGACAGAAAAATTATAACTGGATCATAGTATTTTAAGCATGCTTTTTAACAGATTATCCATATTCTTGGTAGTAAATTATCAAACTTTGATTTTACTTTTTTATTAAATTTGACAGATAAAACTTTTTTTTTTAAATTAAAAAGTCAAATAAAATCTACTAAAGTTTATGTTAAAAACATTTTTGATGTTTATCTTTGTTTTTTTTTTACCCTTTCTAAAGTCCTTTCTAAAATAACGTTATTTGAAAATCTTTGATAACAAGACTAATTATACTTAAACCTGGTCTTAATTAAATCTGAAACAACTGCAAGTTGTTGTCAATGCTGTATCTTGTAGTTTTTGTGGAAGTTCTACTGAATCTTCTTTGCTTATATAACAATAACTTTTAACAAATATTATTCTGTTACAATTTTATTCTCTTTACACTTCACGAAATTCTGAAAATACCTTTAACGAATCTCTATTAATTTGGCAAATTGGTCGTGCTTTACATTGTCTTTATAAAAACTAAATCTTTTTCCTTCTTTTTTTAATTTAATATTTTGCATAACGCTATTGTATTTCTTGTTTTATAAAAAAGGGTATGAGTAAACCCGTTCAAATAATTTTTTATTATTTTATAATCTTTTTAATATTTTTTTAATTGCTAAAAAACACACTGTTAAAATTTTTTAAGAGTATTTAGCTTTTTTTTTGCATAATTTTTTTACATAATTTTTCTTTCGACTATATAAGGGAGTTTACCCCAAATACTAAAGATTTGAACCTAAATATCTTTACAACTTGACGTGATGATAAAAAAATGAGTTGTATATTTGAAATCAACATAATTAATTTGTCTTAAAAACCACCTTGTTAACAAGATTTCCACAAATAAAACAATAAATAAATAAAACAATATATTACACACAAGAATTGATATATTTACTTTTTAAAACAACAATCAAGTTAAAATGCTAAATATGAACTCCTAATCTTTCTCAACTCTTCTGTCAAAAGTCTTTCTTGTTGAATTATACCCAAGTCAACATTGACAGGCGGGTACCGTATGGTATTTGTCTGGGCTTACGGGAACGGGATTTTAACGGTAAGTGTCTTGGTTTCCGGACGGATCCTATATGGTAAATAAATCTAGCAAATTTGCTTGATTGGTTTTTATCTGATTTTTATAAGGGCTGAAGGATCTGGGGATTTGACGGGTTTTTATAAGGTTCCCAAAAGGTTTAAACTGAAAATTGAAAAAATCATAACAAAACTTTTTCGATGGTTACCATTTATAATTCGTATTGTGCATGAAATAAATTTAAAAATCTAACTTTGATGCATTATATTTTTTGGTGGCCTGTAACTGGAATAAATATTGAGACTTCTAAAATCATCGAATATGACAAATTTGATTTTCAACCTACAACTTTTGATTTTTCGTACTTACTAGTAATTAAAACATGAACTACTAATTTTAAAGCCTACCGCATTTTCAACTTACTGAATTTTCAACCTACTGTATTTTCGACCTACAGTTTTTCCGATCGACTTTATAACTACGTCTTTACCGGAATGTATTATATTTATTTGTTGTGCTGAATTTAACCAGCCGTGGCGCAGTGACTGGAGCGCTAACTTATAAATGAGGGGTCCAAGGTACGACACCTGGTCTAGGTATGTAAGGCGGCGTGAAATTTCTCCTTAAATGCACTTCCGCGACAAAACCGATAGGTCTTGTTGCAGCACCATAATAACCAGAAAAAACTGATGAAAAATTATTTTCTAACATTTGATGTAAATGGCAGTATTTTATACTACAAGGAGACCTAACGGTCTTATCATAGAGCACTACGGAAGTGCATTTAGCAAGGATGTTTACTCGTAAAACAATTTGATTCTCGCGTGGCTCAGAGTCAAATGCTTGTTTTCAAACAGCTGTTTTATCAAAATTTAAGTAGGGTTTAATATGGTGATGTAAGTTTTAAACTTAGGTGAGAAATAAACCAAAGTTTTGGACGCATCAATATTTTTCATTTTTTTTATTTTTCAATTTCGACCTTTTTTTCACATTTTATTTTTGACATATCAAGATTTACTATGTCGACGATTTTTAAAGCCTATATACACTGAAAGTTTTTGACTATATCGGTGACTGAAATAATTATTTTTAATATATAAGATCGATTTTCACTGAATATTTGTTTAAGATTTAAGATATAAGTTTTTTGTTGATAACAAGTAAAGAAAATAAACGGGGAGGGGAGGGGGTATTAATAAACTTTGAGTGGGTGGAAAAGTTTTCCAAAAATTTTTAGGGGATTTTTGCGGGATTGTTTCATTCAGTTGTTTGGCAATGATATCAATCATAAGCTTAACACCAACGCATGCGTCATATATACATGTGACCTTTTATATAGACCAGATGTTTCTTAACAAGTAATATAAGAGAAAGAAAAATTATATTCAAATTGTAATTCCGATGAATATACAACACAAAGTATAACTTCGAATTAACTTAAAAGGCAGCACTAACTTAAAATACAACAATGTGCCAACGTTAGTTTTTTGTTGTTACACATACATAACCTTGCATAGTAACAAGCAGTTAGTCGCAGAGTAGTCGCAGAGTCAATTTTTTATACAAAATTATACTAAATTTTATAACTTCATTTCACATAAGTTATTAAATTTTTTTTTTAAACTTATAAAAGAAATTATTTTTCAATTTTGTATAATCCAAGTTCTGTCATACATTATGGTCATAGTGGTTAGAGTTCTGGCACAGAACCCAGAAGTTGGTGGTTTGCTAGCCTAATGAGCAACATTAGTATGGAAGAAGGCGTAGACTTATAGTTAAATGCTCTTTTACGGTGCTTTGTGATAAGACTATAAGGGAGCACCTAAGTAACCACAAAAAAAAAAAAAATACTTGTACGTGTGAACTTTTTAATATTATTGCAGCACAGAACTTTGACAAATTTAATAAACATCTTCAGACACCAATACCGCTTTGTAAGAAACCAATGTCGCTTTCTTAACTAATTGGAGACAAAGAGTGCTCCTGGATGATATTTTATTATTGTTAAATGCTGTTCTTAGTGGAGTTCCACAAGGATCATTACTCGAACCTTTAAATAAAGGTCCGAGTAATGATCCTTGTGAAACACCTCTAAGAACAGCATTCAACAATTAATAGTAAATACTATTCATTGTTTATATTAACGATATATCTGATACAATAAAGAATGATTGTAAACTACATGCCAATGACATTAAAATCATATTAAGTTTGGATTCCTCAAATAATGGTTCACTATTGCAAAACAATTTAAAAAATGTTTAATTGGTCTAAAAAATGGCTGAGTTAAGTATAATAAAATATTTTGTAATGCATTACGGTTTAAACATCGTAAGCAATTATTTTATTAACAATATTCAGTTAAATGCAAAAGTTAGCAGACGAGATTTGGTTGTGATTTTTACAAATGACAAAAAATAGAAATAACAATTAATTGCATGCATCTTTAAAGCGAACTCTATGTTTGGTATGATTAAACACATGTTTTTAGTTTTTGAAGTATTTGGAGATTTTGTACTGTATATATTAAAACTCTAATCAAGTTCTCTGTTTTAGTTTGGTATATATTTATAAAAGCAGGGTAACAGGCATGATTTCCGTTATCATAGCAACGTTGGGATAAAGGCAAAAAAGAGGGAGCTGATGTTCATAGTTGATTCAGATGTTCAAAGTTTTTATAGATATTATATGTGTTAAACTATATTATATGTGTGAAATTGACTAGTTTTTAAATCTAATGTCACAACAAGTGGTCACAGTATGAATTATTCAAGAGGAATATGTAAATATGAACCCCAAAATATGTTTATTACAAATAGAGCAGCGAAAGATTGGAATAATGTACCTAGTAAATTAGTAAAGTCGACTTCAACAATTGAATTTAAAAATAAATTGGGCAACTTTTTATTAAATTGTATCTCGTTGTTGTTTTGAAATGGGTGTCATAGCGTTAATGAAAACACAGCAAATATTATACTGATATTTTCAAAGTTTTCTGTTTTGCACAAAATTGAATTTAAACCTAAAGTATATGCTCTGCCTCGTTTGCATTTAGCAATTGTACAATCACATAAGGACATACTAAATTCAATATTAAGTTCACACTATAAGTGTGAACGTGTATATAGAATTAAAAATTACCGCAAAATAATTTGTAACAAGAAATATTGTAAGATTTTCATTTCCAATAACTCTCTAGTTTTATCAATTTTAAATTTTTGAAAAACATTTTGTACAGTTAGCGCCTTGCGCTGCTCATTTTTAGAGGTTTTAAGTTAAAGTTACTTTTACTTCAAATTTTTTTATAACAACTCTTTCGAGCAGGTTGGCAGTAAAAAAAACCTGTTGAAAACGTATTAAAACTGCAGCTTTTTTCATTTTTTGACCATTTTTCTAAATAATTAAAACCTTTAAAAAATGAGGGGATTCTAGACTTTATGTGGCTGTATCTTTTGAGCGTCAAAATACATTTTGATAAAATTTAAAACCTAATTACAATTTATGTTTGAATTCAAGAAAAAGAATTTTTGTTTTTCAAAAATTAATTTCACTCAACCAGGGGGATGCAGGGGTCATTTTTCATAGGTATTCCTGCTCCTGTGATCTGACTGCCGTGATTTTTAGCAAAAAAATATTCATTTTAATAAATATTAGCAAAATAATAGTTACAATTATCATCTTGTCAAAAATCTATTAGGAATGCAACAAATTTTCACACGCAAAACATGAATCAATCTCCGATAACTCAAATCAGAGAAATGAAATACCATAAACAGTATTTTAAAGATTATAATATTTCTACAAAAAAGAAAAAGAAATATGTAATTTTTCAATCTAAATATATTCTTGAAAAATCTTCTTACAATCATTTGAACTGTATTCAACAACCATAGCTCTTAGATTTTACCCGAGATGGACGTTTTTCTTAGACACAACAAATCTTTTTAATGTCTTCTTTAAGTTTTTATGTAATGCTTGTTTTTATGTAAGATGTTTGTTCTGATGTAAGACCAAGCGGGATTTTCTGCCGATCAAGATACTCCTTGAGATGGAACCTGATTATGTGAAACTTCCATCCAAGTGAAATCTTCATTGCAAATACATCATGGAAATATACTTTTAAGTAAGGCATGAACTCCACAAATTTGGCTATTTTTTCTTTGTAGGAGATTTCGAGTTTTTTTTTTTTTTTTTTTTTTCCTCTGCCTCTGTTTTAGAGAGAAAATTAAGATACATGAATATTCTTGGAAATGGTGACTCTAAAGCATTTTCAGACATTCAAAAACAGAATCCATATGATGGAAAAGAAATAACCAAGCTTGAATGTGTAGGTAATATTTCAAAAAAAAGTTGGAGCAAGACTAAGAAAATTAAAAGCAACTAATTAAAGCTTATTAAGTGATGCTAAAAAATTGGGGGTGTTGGTCGTCTTACGCACAGTTGGCTGGAATTCACTTTTAATGGATAAATGAATAACTAATTAAATATTAGGTCTTTATTTACTAAATTTGGAATGAATACTAATATGAGGACTGCGCTTCTTATGAAAGTGATATTTTTATTTTAGGTTGCTATGGATACCTAATTTTGCTAGCATTATCCTATTTTTGGTAGTTGCATATGTTTTACGTGTATATACTTTAAAACTATTTTATGCATTAATATGAGGTTTCCATTAATATGATATTCTTAAGAGAAGGATATTTATTATTTGGTTGCTATGTTTTCCTAGTTTTATGGATACCTAATTTTCAAAGGAACAACATATTTTGAAAGTTGCAGAGTTTTTATGAGCACTATATTTACTTAATTTGGCATGAGTACCAATACGAAGTCATACTTTATATGGAAGTTATACTTTTTTTTTAGTTGCTATGGATACCTATATTGCATAACAACCAGATACTTTCCTTAGTTACACACAGTTAAATGGATTTTTAAAAAAGTTTTAATCGGATTTTCAACCGTCCTATTTTAAATAAATATTAAATATTTAAGTAGTTAATTTTAAGTAAATATTTAGGTCAGTTATAATAAAAACAAAAATATTGCAATAAAACATTGACAATTTGAAACACATTAACAACTTAATATATATTCATAAAAAATGCATGTATTAAATATAAAACATATACACATGCATAAAATAAGAAATCATATTTTGGTCGACAGTCAGAGCCTGAAGCAAATCACAAACTCTTTCTGAAAGTTGAGATTTTAAATTTTGAGAATTTGACTTCCTCCTGCTACTGATTATTGTTTCTGATGAGCGCAAAAGTCGGCATAATACATCGTTGTTAGTTTTCAAACGACTGCATTTGCGTGTGTAGTTTTCACGGAAACATTTGAAATCTTCGTTTCGTGCTTCCTGTGCCTCTTCAGAGAGCATGCCAATAGGCAAGACCATTCTCCTGTTATTCTCGTGTCCGTGTAATAATATCTTGTGCAAACTTTGTGGCATGTAATACCATGGGTAGCTCTGTACAATCAAATGATTCACCTAAAAAAGGCAATCAATCGTGTAATTACAAAAGCTAACTAAGCCACAGGTCAGTATAGAAATAATATAAAAAAATAAACTTACTTCAAGGCAGTTCTTTAAAAATGCATCTGCATTAATAGGCAGGGCTAATGACAATGTGGCCGAGATGACACGTAAATTTTTCCAGTTGTAGTACATCCATAAATGTACTGAAGTTTTAAAGCTGGATCCAGCTTTAAAACTTCAGTACATTTATGGATGTATTAACTCAAGCCACAATACTTTAAATTGGGCACTTTTTTTTTTTTTTTTTTTTAATTTAAATTTAAGTAATAAAATAAAAGTTGTATGTTATGTCAATTCTATTATTCTTTATTCCAGCTTAAAATGACATTAGCATCCATAACTGTGGCTAAGAATTACCTTTTAAATGTTAAAATGAAATGGCAATCAATACTGTTGTTATGCAAACATAATTTAAAAAAATAGGTATCCATAGTAACCAAATAAAATTAAGACTTCCATAAGAAATGTGAATCTCTTTTAATATTTAGTATAGTATACATAGAACGATTAAAAAACTGTTAAAATAACGTTAATGTAAAAATAAGTTGCTATGTAAAATTTGGTACCATAGCAACCAGATTGTACTCAATTTGTGACTCGAATACGTCTGTCTACGTCCATAAAATCAAGTGTGTTGGCTTTCTTACATGTTAAAAAACAGTTTATGATCATTCGTTTGCTGCCCTAACCCGCCCCAAAAAAGATGCATTTAATTTGGCACATTTAAGTAATAAATTTAAACTTTTGCGTTGTACCTATTTTAATATCCATTTACTAAACCTCAAAATGACATTAGTATCCATAACTGTGGCTACGCATTACCTTTTAAATATCAAATTGTAATAAAACAACAATTAATACTGTTGGTTATGCATAAATAATTAAATAAAACTATGTAACAATGTAAACAAAATCATTAAAGAAATTGTCAACTTTTCACCAAATTATTATAAAGCTGTTCCAAAAGATGATTAAGAATTATTTAACAACAAATATAATAAATAACTTCAGAACTTTAATTAGATATATACATAGAACATTGTATATGATTTTTACACAGATTAAATCATGTCAAAATTTTGACCTTCGTCCATAGCAGGACGACTGTGTTACGGACAAAAAAAATTAACAAGTTACAAAATTATTTTGATAATCTGATGAATACCGATGATAAATCTGTGAATACTGATTTAATTATGTACTGTATCTCCTTGGTGCTTTAAACTAACTTTATAATTTTGCTTCCATGAGTTTTTTAATTTATAACAAGTAAATACTGAAAGTTTAAGTTTTATATCACCTACTATTGTCTCAATATTTATTACAGCGTCTTTTGACTTTTTTTAGTTTTCGCGACCCAAAACTGAGGTTCAAATGTAAAATTTTGATTTTTTTTAATGCTTTATGCAGTTTATTAATATTGTATGAAAAAATCAATATCTCTTGGTTAAAAAAACGATTTTAGAATTTTGACCATACTACCTTAAAAGTAATTTATATAAAGTAAGTATGTAAATTTACTTATATTTTACAATAACTTTGACAGGATCTTGTACAAAAGTAATGCAAAAAAACAAAACTTTAAGTCACTAACATTTAGTTTGCCGCAACATTTGATTTGCGTGGTTTTAGGTATTTTTTTCCTGTAAAGTTTGAAAATATCAATAATAGGTTTCTGCCCCTGATCAAAAACCCTCTCTTGTTCCGGTCTATGATAGTTTTAGCTATAACAACCATTCTCTGAATCAAACCATCTCAAAAATACTCACTCTCTGGTCAACCTTTCGAAAGGTCTGGAATTTAAACAAAGCTGAAACAGGCAGTTAGCAGAAGGCGCATATACCCATGGGAGACTCAGAAAGGGTAGTTTATTTGAAAGGAAAATAATTGGCATAATTAGTTCTTTTTTACAAGTTTTTTGCGTAAATGTATTTACTATTTAAAAACTAAGGAGAGAAAGTTTAAATCTGTTTTGAATTATGGGGACTATAACACCATGGCCTGAAAATTAAGAAGCCCCGAAATTTTTAAGAGGACGCCTAATATTTGTAAAGATTCTTTGGCACTTTGATACGAAAAAAGCCCACCTGCTCAAGAATATCCTTTGACTATAAAAATCTTGGTTTAAACAACTTTTATATGAAAAGTTTAGAACTTTTTACGTAAATATCTTCATCTGCGTGATCAGTAACCTTGCTATAGCAAGGTTAGTATAAGCAAAACTTACTGTCCTACAAGCAACTGAACCTAAAGCCGTAAGGTTTAAGAGCCCTAAGATAAATTTAAAGTAATTTTTTTTTAAGAAAAGTTATTGTTCCAGAGGAACAGAAAATGGGCACTTTGGCAACGTCTACAGACCAAAAATATTTTGATAGGCTACAGTGTAATATACGTATAACCCGAGCTGTAGCAAAGCAATTATTTGTACGTTTGAAAATAAAATACAAGTTTTTTCTAAAGCACTATTTTAATCGAATAAGATTTTATTTTTCTAATCATCCTTGTGCGGGTTGGACACCAACGCAACAAAAAGGAGTTTGCTAGGGTGCCCGAAACCTATAGTAGAAGATTGAAAATCTTTCCTTGCCATCTTTTTTCAATTAGATTATATATGATAAAACGCATCAAAACGTCCCCTTCACCCCCCCCCTCCCGCCAAAGTTTCATTATGGCCACTAACCTATTTCTGCTCAACAAAATAATAAAAATAAAAAAAATGATTATTTGGCAGCCCCTATTAGCACTCATACGGCAGGGATCCCTTCTCTACACTACAGGTATACCCGCATGTTGACTACATTTGCCCTTAATTGTAATACTACCTAAATATAAGTACCCTTTATGGTATACGTGGAAAAAAATCTTTTCCGATGCCCCACCACAAACGCTACCGACATACATCCGAGTAATACCTGAAGTATTACCAAAAAGTGCCCTCAAACAGGCAATGGATTTGAATACGCTACCTATCTCAAAATTTATGTTAAATCAACATGAAATGACTGTTCTTTGAGAAAGTAAATAATGAAACTTACATTTTACTTACATACAAAATAAAGTATAAAATTTCAAAGAAAAAATTTACTTATATTTGTAAAAGTAGATAACAATTTTTTTCAAATTACTTTTATGTAAGCTGTTATTGCTAATTAGTTACTTTCACACGTGAAAGTAATTTGTTGTTATGATGCAGTCTTATTTTACTTTGGAAAGTAAGTGTTATGTTTTTTAAATATTATATTTACGTAAGTTTACTTTATAAATAACTTTTTTTTTTGCTATATAATTTGTGTAAAAAAAAAACGAATTACTTTTTAATGTAAGTAAATTATATATTATTATATGAATTGTGTAAAGTAATTTACGCTTAAAAGTAATTCGTGTTTTTACATCAAAGTAAGTAAAAGTACCATCCCTTAGTTCTAATAAATAGAATTTCTATCCGATACCTAACTGCAAACTCTGAACCTTAAAGTTCCTTTTTAAAATTATTTTAACTTTAAATATTTTCTTGAGATATTTATCTTGAGATATTTTTTTGAGATTTTTTAGGCTGAAAATTTATATGTATATAAGTATTTATCGTGCATTTCTAAACTTTATGTGGTCATAATTTATGAACGCTGAGAGATAATACTATGAAATTTAAAATTTAAAGATGAATACAAAGTTAGTAAAAAAAAAACAAAAAAATCATTTTACCAACTTGTTGTTAAAATGATTTGGGGCAGAGGGATAAAATTTTAGGTTTTTTTTTGTTCCATTGCAAATCATTGCAACATTTTGCAGAGCGTCATTATTTTCCATAAGTATAAACATACAAATGTTTGGAGAAATGTTTTGATCTCAAACATCAAAAAACGCTGGATCCTTTACTGATCTGTGGTTTGATGCCTTCAGGATTTTTTTCGACATGAAGCAAGCCTAAACTGTCAAGTTAAAGGCTCTTCTGCGGTGCTCTGTGGTGCGACCATTAGGTCTTCTTGGGGCATCTAAAATAACCACAGAAGAAAAGTGTATATGTATTTTTAAATCACATTGATACGTTTTGATCTTGTTTTGTTCACAACAAAAGATCAAAAGTCCTTTACCCAATCTTTTAAGTAAATCATTTTAGATCTGGATTTTTTTGACCCAAGGCTCTAGTAACAGCATTTTTTTAAAAAACTAGGTAAAAATCATAAAGTTTGTCGTATGACTCAAAAAAAGCCAAAAGTCATCAAAAAATCACTAAACCTAAAGATCAGCAAAAAATTACTTTACAATAGCCAAAGTGCTAATTTATCTATTATAGTCAGTGAAAGATGGGTACCACATATTTCTTAAATTAATAAGCACAGTGTTTTTTTTGATACAGAAACACATTAAGAAAAAATCGTTAAACAAATTAACTGGATTTGACATCAGAATTTATTCGCGCCAATGCTTAGAAATCGCTCTATATTCAGTCAAAAAATCATAAAAAGCGTAACTTCGAACAATCAGCGTGAATATTTTTATCGAGAAAAAATAAAAAAATATTACCTCTACGCCACTCATTACCTATTCCGCATAAAAATTCAAATCAAAAAAATTAGTATTAAGAGCTACAATCGTCAATTCAAGCCGTGGATTACTAAAGAAATCATAAAATCAATTCAAATTTGAAATCTTATTCAAGGGAAAATGTTAAGGATAATAGATCCAACAAATATAGTTAAACTAAAAACTGTCTTTAAACCCAATAAATAAACTATAATTAATTTCAAAAAACTGAGTAAAAAACATACATTTCAAAAAATTCTTTTCAGAAAATATAAAAAATCTTCGTGAGACCTGGAAAGGAATAAAAAGTCTAATAAATGTTAAAAATGTCAATAATGTACCTCCAAACTGCTTACAAGTTAACGAAACATACATAAATGAACCAACTCTAATCTGCAAAGTTTCGTTTTAGTTTTAATTCATTATTATAGTTTTTCATTTTTAATGCGTGTATTTTCAAATTGACCATCTTAATTGAGCAGTTTAATTTTTTCAGATAAACACATGAATTAAGAAACAGTTTGGGAATCTAGGAAATAATACCAACAAAACACCCCCCAAATAGTTGTTTTATTAAGTGGAGGTGATTAACTATACATTTATGATTATGTACCAAGTGTTTTGAAATCGAACTACCGTCTGTAAGACATTTTTCAATATTAGTTTTTTGTCATTTTTATCAAAAATGAAAAAACTAATATTGAAAGTGCTTGTAACTGTGAAATGCTCATTTAGTTCTGCTTGAGCAAACTTAGAATAAAAAATTTACCAGATTTAAATAATGTATAACAAGCTATATTAACTGATTCTTCTTGTTCAGCTCTAAATAAACCATAGACATAATTTTCCAGAATATTTATTAGGTCATCAGATGGTGGTACTGAATCACCTAGAGTTTTAAAAGCTTCTAAATATTTGGCTTTCTTCCGTAGGACTTTGAAAGCTATTGATTTTCCTTTTCCATAAAATGTTGTTAAACTGCATCGTAATACCAACTATAAATTACATAACTTAAATAAATTTAAAAATCTGAATTCACATTTTTTAATTCGTCTAAACATTACCATATTTTCTAAAGAAACTAAAATCGTCACCTGTAAACAAATGAAAGCCACTCAAACCAACCGACAAATCTTTACCAAGATCAGATTCTTAAGTTTAGCACTTATGTATATTTTATTTA
The DNA here is from genome assembly GCF_038396675.1 of Hydra vulgaris. NCBI lineage: Eukaryota > Metazoa > Cnidaria > Hydrozoa > Anthoathecata > Hydridae > Hydra > Hydra vulgaris. Next base: position 6,923,661 of record NC_088920.1, read on the forward strand.
CCAAAAGTATGTTTATTAACCAAATTTATTGGTTTTTCATAATTATGTTAACATTACGTCTCAAAATTTACGCAAGTAGACATCATTATATAATTGGTTACCATAAAGTCTTTAAATGAGTTTAATATGGTTTTTAACAACACATTAAAAGACCTCATTTGTACGTAACTATTAATAATACTATTAGTTAAAGATGTTGTTGATTTAGTAATTCTAATTGGTTTGGTGAAAAAAGTAATCGCCATATTTTCAAATTATGAAACCTTTTTACATTGCTTTTAACGAGGTATAACACCACTCAATACTTGTATTTAAATTAGTTTAAAATTAAATCTTGTATTTTGTTTAATTTATAGTTTCATGGATAATATTTTTTTAAACCATCTTATGTATACGTTAAAAAAATAAAATTATTCAAAATTTCTGTTATTTATGCTTATTAATTCTTCTGTTTTAGTATGTTATTTTAGAAAAAGATTTCTCTTTTTCTAAAACAACATACCAAACAGCAGAATTTGGTATTTCAGCTGCTTATATATAAATTTTTTAGATATATTCCCAAAAAATACAAAACTATAATTGCCAACTAAAATAAACTTATTAAACTCAAACTAAAGAAAAACATCAATTTTTAATGACATGTTTTTAATGACTTTAATATGTACGGATATTTACGGGCTTGGAATTAAGACTATTTTTGTCTTCTTTTTGCTCCAGCCATTCGTATATTTTACAAAAAAAAAGTAATAATTTGTAACGGCAAATTTAGAAAAATAAAAAATTATAAAAGTTAAAAATTAAAGAATGTCTTTATGTAATAATAAAAAAAAACAATGACGAAATTAAATTTGAAAAAAATTAACTTGATAATTATCAAATTAATAATAATAAAAACAAGAATAATTTGAACAATATTATATTACTTTTTGAAAAATACAAATGATCTTGGAAAACTAAAGTCACTTATAAAAACTTAATTTTCTTCGTTATTCTTCGACAAATTTTAAGTCCGCGTCATTTGATCACTTATTTACGAAAAAATAATTAAATTAATTTTTGCTCCGAACTTTTGAATGAGGAACAGAATTTGATTGTCAGACGAACTTATAACTTAAATGAAGGTACTATTTTAAATCCCCTAAATAATTGGGGAGGACGCTCAAAATTTATATGATCATCATTTTTAAACACTGACAGATTATTGCATGACCTTAGAGACTTGTTAATAAACTTAAATTAAGTTTAAAATGTTAAAAAAATGTATATATAAATGTAGCAAACTCATCGCTCTCACACTAATGGCATGAAAGAGAAGTTAACATTTTAAGGGTTTATTGTTAACAGACTCCAATTATCGCAATACTTTTGAAAAGCTTTACATAAACATGAAAATATAAATGTTTGGAGTTTGCCCCATGTTGTTACACAAGGTTAAATTCTCAAAAAAAAAAAGAGCTTGCTCCGGGCCAGTTTTTAAATATGCGATTTGAATTTGGTTGTTTAAATATTGTGATTTGCACTTTTGTTAACTTTTTTACTTTAAATTTTTGAAAATTTAAAGTAAAAAAAGTAACAAAAATTTACTGGAATAAAAAGAACTTGAAGTTATTTCAATGTATGATAAAATAACATCAAGACGCTTTTCTTCAAAACCGTCCATGTAATTTTAAATTTGAAAGTGTGCTTTTTTGAACCATCCTACTAAATTTTCTTTATTAAAAAAATTAAAATAAGCGGTTGTTCTGGTTATAAAAAGTTATAAATTTTTTTTAAGGTAATTACTTTTACTTGTACTTTTTTACCTTTAATTTTTTTTTTTAACTATTCTTGATGTTATTTGCATCAGTTATTTAAAAGTTTTATTTTAAAGACTGTCTGGATTATTGTTCTTGCTTTGGAAATGGCTCTGCATTTTGCATTTTTATTCTAAGTTTTGTATTTCGACCACTTTTATTCACATTTGTTGTTAAAAATCAATCAAAACCAAAATGAAAGTTTTTTCTGGAAATAAGTAACTAGAATAATTGTTAGATAATAGAATAATAAAGGAATAATTATTGTCTGGAATAGACTTATTAAAATTAGTTTATTCTAGACAACAGTTTTATGAATAGAAATTAATAAATAAAAAAAAATAAAATTATTTTTTATTTCTGTTAGAGTGGTTGTTACGTCCAGGCTGACCAGGGCCGTCCCGAACGGGGGGTGAAGAGGGTATTCCCCCTAAGTTGTTATATATGCATTGAAGTTAGCGTATTTGTATATTTAGCATTTCAGTTGACAAGTTTTAAAGTATAGTTGGCAAATGTCATATATCGAAGACCTTTTTTTTGTGTAAGTGTCTCTAGTTGGCAAAAAACACATACGAACCCCCTCCCCCTCCCTCTTCTTCAATGAGAGACCTCTTCTGGACTGCTCTAACAACATCCACGCTGATTAAGTGAAGCGAAAAGCAGCAGCATAGCTACAATTATGCCCAGCTCCTTTACAGTAAATTATCAGGGCGACTAACTTACTTCTTCCCGACAAAAAAATTAATACTAAAATAGATAAATAAAAAACTTTTCAAAGCTTTTTTGCAAGAAACCTTCCTCTCTAAAAAGTTATAAACCCCAATTTTAAAGAAAAACAAAATATTAGAGAAAAAAATAAGGATACAACCCCTTTTGCCCAGGAAACAAATTTAACATCCATGTTAATAGGGAAAACACAAATGCTGTCAAGATAAAATAAATTCAAAGTAAAGTCTGAAAGATAAAGTAAAATCAAAATAAATAAAAAAATAGATTCAAAAAAGTGGACTTCTCCAGTAGTCTCAGTTGACAATTTTAAGATGTACTTTTATTAAATTTACACAAATGCTAGAAGTTTTAGAGCTCTAGCTAGTCTGGAAGGCTTTGAAAAATCAGTGGTAAGATTCCGTGACAACTGATAGCCAACAAACATCTTATGAAGTTAAACTAACGTTTGAAAATAAAATACAAGTTTTTTCTAAAGCACTATTTTAATCGAATAAGATTTTATTTTTCTAATCATCCTTGTGCGGGTTGGACACCAACGCAACAAAAAGGAGTTTGCTAGGGTGCCCGAAACCTATAGTAGAAGATTGAAAATCTTTCCTTGCCATCTTTTTTCAATTAGATTATATATGATAAAACGCATCAAAACGTCCCCTTCACCCCCCCCCCCTCCCGCCAAAGTTTCATTATGGCCACTAACCTATTTCTGCTCAACAAAATAATAAAAATAAAAAAAATGATTATTTGGCAGCCCCTATTAGCACTCATACGGCAGGGATCCCTTCTCTACACTACAGGTATACCCGCATGTTGACTACATTTGCCCTTAATTGTAATACTACCTAAATATAAGTACCCTTTATGGTATACGTGGAAAAAAATCTTTTCCGATGCCCCACCACAAACGCTACCGACATACATCCGAGTAATACCTGAAGTATTACCAAAAAGTGCCCTCAAACAGGCAATGGATTTGAATACGCTACCTATCTCAAAATTTATGTTAAATCAACATGAAATGACTGTTCTTTGAGAAAGTAAATAATGAAACTTACATTTTACTTACATACAAAATAAAGTATAAAATTTCAAAGAAAAAATTTACTTATATTTGTAAAAGTAGATAACAATTTTTTTCAAATTACTTTTATGTAAGCTGTTATTGCTAATTAGTTACTTTCACACGTGAAAGTAATTTGTTGTTATGATGCAGTCTTATTTTACTTTGGAAAGTAAGTGTTATGTTTTTTAAATATTATATTTACGTAAGTTTACTTTATAAATAACTTTTTTTTTTGCTATATAATTTGTGTAAAAAAAAAACGAATTACTTTTTAATGTAAGTAAATTATATATTATTATATGAATTGTGTAAAGTAATTTACGCTTAAAAGTAATTCGTGTTTTTACATCAAAGTAAGTAAAAGTACCATCCCTTAGTTCTAATAAATAGAATTTCTATCCGATACCTAACTGCAAACTCTGAACCTTAAAGTTCCTTTTTAAAATTATTTTAACTTTAAATATTTTCTTGAGATATTTATCTTGAGATATTTTTTTGAGATTTTTTAAGCTGAAAATTTATATGTATATAAGTATTTATCGTGCATTTCTAAACTTTATGTGGTCATAATTTATGAACGCTGAGAGATAATACTATGAAATTTAAAATTTAAAGATGAATACAAAGTTAGTAAAAAAAAAACAAAAAAATCATTTTACCAACTTGTTGTTAAAATGATTTGGGGCAGAGGGATAAAATTTTAGGTTTTTTTTTGTTCCATTGCAAATCATTGCAACATTTTGCAGAGCGTCATTATTTTCCATAAGTATAAACATACAAATGTTTGGAGAAATGTTTTGATCTCAAACATCAAAAAACGCTGGATCCTTTACTGATCTGTGGTTTGATGCCTTCAGGATTTTTTTCGACATGAAGCAAGCCTAAACTGTCAAGTTAAAGGCTCTTCTGCGGTGCTCTGTGGTGCGACCATTAGGTCTTCTTGGGGCATCTAAAATAACCACAGAAGAAAAGTGTATATGTATTTTTAAATCACATTGATACGTTTTGATCTTGTTTTGTTCACAACAAAAGATCAAAAGTCCTTTACCCAATCTTTTAAGTAAATCATTTTAGATCTGGATTTTTTTGACCCAAGGCTCTAGTAACAGCATTTTTTTAAAAAACTAGGTAAAAATCATAAAGTTTGTCGTATGACTCAAAAAAAGCCAAAAGTCATCAAAAAATCACTAAACCTAAAGATCAGCAAAAAATTACTTTACAATAGCCAAAGTGCTAATTTATCTATTATAGTCAGTGAAAGATGGGTACCACATATTTCTTAAATTAATAAGCACAGTGTTTTTTTTGATACAGAAACACATTAAGAAAAAATCGTTAAACAAATTAACTGGATTTGACATCAGAATTTATTCGCGCCAATGCTTAGAAATCGCTCTATATTCAGTCAAAAAATCATAAAAAGCGTAACTTCGAACAATCAGCGTGAATATTTTTATCGAGAAAAAATAAAAAAATATTACCTCTACGCCACTCATTACCTATTCCGCATAAAAATTCAAATCAAAAAAATTAGTATTAAGAGCTACAATCGTCAATTCAAGCCGTGGATTACTAAAGAAATCATAAAATCAATTCAAATTTGAAATCTTATTCAAGGGAAAATGTTAAGGATAATAGATCCAACAAATATAGTTAAACTAAAAACTGTCTTTAAACCCAATAAATAAACTATAATTAATTTCAAAAAACTGAGTAAAAAACATACATTTCAAAAAATTCTTTTCAGAAAATATAAAAAATCTTCGTGAGACCTGGAAAGGAATAAAAAGTCTAATAAATGTTAAAAATGTCAATAATGTACCTCCAAACTGCTTACAAGTTAACGAAACATACATAAATGAACCAACTCTAATCTGCAAAGTTTCGTTTTAGTTTTAATTCATTATTATAGTTTTTCATTTTTAATGCGTGTATTTTCAAATTGACCATCTTAATTGAGCAGTTTAATTTTTTCAGATAAACACATGAATTAAGAAACAGTTTGGGAATCTAGGAAATAATACCAACAAAACACCCCCCAAATAGTTGTTTTATTAAGTGGAGGTGATTAACTATACATTTATGATTATGTACCAAGTGTTTTGAAATCGAACTACCGTCTGTAAGACATTTTTCAATATTAGTTTTTTGTCATTTTTATCAAAAATGAAAAAACTAATATTGAAAGTGCTTGTAACTGTGAAATGCTCATTTAGTTCTGCTTGAGCAAACTTAGAATAAAAAATTTACCAGATTTAAATAATGTATAACAAGCTATATTAACTGATTCTTCTTGTTCAGCTCTAAATAAACCATAGACATAATTTTCCAGAATATTTATTAGGTCATCAGATGGTGGTACTGAATCACCTAGAGTTTTAAAAGCTTCTAAATATTTGGCTTTCTTCCGTAGGACTTTGAAAGCTATTGATTTTCCTTTTCCATAAAATGTTGTTAAACTGCATCGTAATACCAACTATAAATTACATAACTTAAATAAATTTAAAAATCTGAATTCACATTTTTTAATTCGTCTAAACATTACCATATTTTCTAAAGAAACTAAAATCGTCACCTGTAAACAAATGAAAGCCACTCAAACCAACCGACAAATCTTTACCAAGATCAGATTCTTAAGTTTAGCACTTATGTATATTTTATTTACCAAAAGTATGTTTATTAACCAAATTTATTGGTTTTTCATAATTATGTTAACATTACGTCTCAAAATTTACGCAAGTAGACATCATTATATAATTGGTTACCATAAAGTCTTTAAATGAGTTTAATATGGTTTTTAACAACACATTAAAAGACCTCATTTGTACGTAACTATTAATAATACTATTAGTTAAAGATGTTGTTGATTTAGTAATTCTAATTGGTTTGGTGAAAAAAGTAATCGCCATATTTTCAAATTATGAAACCTTTTTACATTGCTTTTAACGAGGTATAACACCACTCAATACTTGTATTTAAATTAGTTTAAAATTAAATCTTGTATTTTGTTTAATTTATAGTTTCATGGATAATATTTTTTTAAACCATCTTATGTATACGTTAAAAAAATAAAATTATTCAAAATTTCTGTTATTTATGCTTATTAATTCTTCTGTTTTAGTATGTTATTTTAGAAAAAGATTTCTCTTTTTCTAAAACAACATACCAAACAGCAGAATTTGGTATTTCAGCTGCTTATATATAAATTTTTTAGATATATTCCCAAAAAATACAAAACTATAATTGCCAACTAAAATAAACTTATTAAACTCAAACTAAAGAAAAACATCAATTTTTAATGACATGTTTTTAATGACTTTAATATGTACGGATATTTACGGGCTTGGAATTAAGACTATTTTTGTCTTCTTTTTGCTCCAGCCATTCGTATATTTTACAAAAAAAAAGTAATAATTTGTAACGGCAAATTTAGAAAAATAAAAAATTATAAAAGTTAAAAATTAAAGAATGTCTTTATGTAATAATAAAAAAAAACAATGACGAAATTAAATTTGAAAAAAATTAACTTGATAATTATCAAATTAATAATAATAAAAACAAGAATAATTTGAACAATATTATATTACTTTTTGAAAAATACAAATGATCTTGGAAAACTAAAGTCACTTATAAAAACTTAATTTTCTTCGTTATTCTTCGACAAATTTTAAGTCCGCGTCATTTGATCACTTATTTACGAAAAAATAATTAAATTAATTTTTGCTCCGAACTTTTGAATGAGGAACAGAATTTGATTGTCAGACGAACTTATAACTTAAATGAAGGTACTATTTTAAATCCCCTAAATAATTGGGGAGGACGCTCAAAATTTATATGATCATCATTTTTAAACACTGACAGATTATTGCATGACCTTAGAGACTTGTTAATAAACTTAAATTAAGTTTAAAATGTTAAAAAAATGTATATATAAATGTAGCAAACTCATCGCTCTCACACTAATGGCATGAAAGAGAAGTTAACATTTTAAGGGTTTATTGTTAACAGACTCCAATTATCGCAATACTTTTGAAAAGCTTTACATAAACATGAAAATATAAATGTTTGGAGTTTGCCCCATGTTGTTACACAAGGTTAAATTCTCAAAAAAAAAAAGAGCTTGCTCCGGGCCAGTTTTTAAATATGCGATTTGAATTTGGTTGTTTAAATATTGTGATTTGCACTTTTGTTAACTTTTTTACTTTAAATTTTTGAAAATTTAAAGTAAAAAAAGTAACAAAAATTTACTGGAATAAAAAGAACTTGAAGTTATTTCAATGTATGATAAAATAACATCAAGACGCTTTTCTTCAAAACCGTCCATGTAATTTTAAATTTGAAAGTGTGCTTTTTTGAACCATCCTACTAAATTTTCTTTATTAAAAAAATTAAAATAAGCGGTTGTTCTGGTTATAAAAAGTTATAAATTTTTTTTAAGGTAATTACTTTTACTTGTACTTTTTTACCTTTAATTTTTTTTTTTAACTATTCTTGATGTTATTTGCATCAGTTATTTAAAAGTTTTATTTTAAAGACTGTCTGGATTATTGTTCTTGCTTTGGAAATGGCTCTGCATTTTGCATTTTTATTCTAAGTTTTGTATTTCGACCACTTTTATTCACATTTGTTGTTAAAAATCAATCAAAACCAAAATGAAAGTTTTTTCTGGAAATAAGTAACTAGAATAATTGTTAGATAATAGAATAATAAAGGAATAATTATTGTCTGGAATAGACTTATTAAAATTAGTTTATTCTAGACAACAGTTTTATGAATAGAAATTAATAAATAAAAAAAAATAAAATTATTTTTTATTTCTGTTAGAGTGGTTGTTACGTCCAGGCTGACCAGGGCCGTCCCGAACGGGGGGTGAAGAGGGTATTCCCCCTAAGTTGTTATATATGCATTGAAGTTAGCGTATTTGTATATTTAGCATTTCAGTTGACAAGTTTTAAAGTATAGTTGGCAAATGTCATATATCGAAGACCTTTTTTTTGTGTAAGTGTCTCTAGTTGGCAAAAAACACATACGAACCCCCTCCCCCTCCCTCTTCTTCAATGAGAGACCTCTTCTGGACTGCTCTAACAACATCCACGCTGATTAAGTGAAGCGAAAAGCAGCAGCATAGCTACAATTATGCCCAGCTCCTTTACAGTAAATTATCAGGGCGACTAACTTACTTCTTCCCGACAAAAAAATTAATACTAAAATAGATAAATAAAAAACTTTTCAAAGCTTTTTTGCAAGAAACCTTCCTCTCTAAAAAGTTATAAACCCCAATTTTAAAGAAAAACAAAATATTAGAGAAAAAAATAAGGATACAACCCCTTTTGCCCAGGAAACAAATTTAACATCCATGTTAATAGGGAAAACACAAATGCTGTCAAGATAAAATAAATTCAAAGTAAAGTCTGAAAGATAAAGTAAAATCAAAATAAATAAAAAAATAGATTCAAAAAAGTGGACTTCTCCAGTAGTCTCAGTTGACAATTTTAAGATGTACTTTTATTAAATTTACACAAATGCTAGAAGTTTTAGAGCTCTAGCTAGTCTGGAAGGCTTTGAAAAATCAGTGGTAAGATTCCGTGACAACTGATAGCCAACAAACATCTTATGAAGTTAAACTAACGTTTGAAAATAAAATACAAGTTTTTTCTAAAGCACTATTTTAATCGAATAAGATTTTATTTTTCTAATCATCCTTGTGCGGGTTGGACACCAACGCAACAAAAAGGAGTTTGCTAGGGTGCCCGAAACCTATAGTAGAAGATTGAAAATCTTTCCTTGCCATCTTTTTTTAATTAGATTATATATGATAAAACGCATCAAAACGTCCCCTTCACCCCCCCCCTCCCGCCAAAGTTTCATTATGGCCACTAACCTATTTCTGCTCAACAAAATAATAAAAATAAAAAAAATGATTATTTGGCAGCCCCTATTAGCACTCATACGGCAGGGATCCCTTCTCTACACTACAGGTATACCCGCATGTTGACTACATTTGCCCTTAATTGTAATACTACCTAAATATAAGTACCCTTTATGGTATACGTGGAAAAAAATCTTTTCCGATGCCCCACCACAAACGCTACCGACATACATCCGAGTAATACCTGAAGTATTACCAAAAAGTGCCCTCAAACAGGCAATGGATTTGAATACGCTACCTATCTCAAAATTTATGTTAAATCAACATGAAATGACTGTTCTTTGAGAAAGTAAATAATGAAACTTACATTTTACTTACATACAAAATAAAGGATAAAATTTCAAAGAAAAAATTTACTTATATTTGTAAAAGTAGATAACAATTTTTTTCAAATTACTTTTATGTAAGCTGTTATTGCTAATTAGTTACTTTCACGCGTGAAAGTAATTTGTTGTTATGATGCAGTCTTATTTTACTTTGGAAAGTAAGTGTTATGTTTTTTAAATATTATATTTACGTAAGTTTACTTTATAAATAACTTTTTTTTTTGCTATATAATTTGTGTAAAAAAAAAACGAATTACTTTTTAATGTAAGTAAATTATATATTATTATATGAATTGTGTAAAGTAATTTACGCTTAAAAGTAATTCGTGTTTTTACATCAAAGTAAGTAAAAGTACCATCCCTTAGTTCTAATAAATAGAATTTCTATCCGATACCTAACTGCAAACTCTGAACCTTAAAGTTCCTTTTTAAAATTATTTTAACTTTAAATATTTTCTTGAGATATTTATCTTGAGATATTTTTTTGAGATTTTTTAAGCTGAAAATTTATATGTATATAAGTATTTATCGTGCATTTCTAAACTTTATGTGGTCATAATTTATGAACGCTGAGAGATAATACTATGAAATTTAAAATTTAAAGATGAATACAAAGTTAGTAAAAAAAAAACAAAAAAATCATTTTACCAACTTGTTGTTAAAATGATTTGGGGCAGAGGGATAAAATTTTAGGTTTTTTTTTGTTCCATTGCAAATCATTGCAACATTTTGCAGAGCGTCATTATTTTCCATAAGTATAAACATACAAATGTTTGGAGAAATGTTTTGATCTCAAACATCAAAAAACGCTGGATCCTTTACTGATCTGTGGTTTGATGCCTTCAGGATTTTTTTCGACATGAAGCAAGCCTAAACTGTCAAGTTAAAGGCTCTTCTGCGGTGCTCTGTGGTGCGACCATTAGGTCTTCTTGGGGCATCTAAAATAACCACAGAAGAAAAGTGTATATGTATTTTTAAATCACATTGATACGTTTTGATCTTGTTTTGTTCACAACAAAAGATCAAAAGTCCTTTACCCAATCTTTTAAGTAAATCATTTTAGATCTGGATTTTTTTGACCCAAGGCTCTAGTAACAGCATTTTTTTAAAAAACTAGGTAAAAATCATAAAGTTTGTCGTATGACTCAAAAAAAGCCAAAAGTCATCAAAAAATCACTAAACCTAAAGATCAGCAAAAAATTACTTTACAATAGCCAAAGTGCTAATTTATCTATTATAGTCAGTGAAAGATGGGTACCACATATTTCTTAAATTAATAAGCACAGTGTTTTTTTTGATACAGAAACACATTAAGAAAAAATCGTTAAACAAATTAACTGGATTTGACATCAGAATTTATTCGCGCCAATGCTTAGAAATCGCTCTATATTCAGTCAAAAAATCATAAAAAGCGTAACTTCGAACAATCAGCGTGAATATTTTTATCGAGAAAAAATAAAAAAATATTACCTCTACGCCACTCATTACCTATTCCGCATAAAAATTCAAATCAAAAAAATTAGTATTAAGAGCTACAATCGTCAATTCAAGCCGTGGATTACTAAAGAAATCATAAAATCAATTCAAATTTGAAATCTTATTCAAGGGAAAATGTTAAGGATAATAGATCCAACAAATATAGTTAAACTAAAAACTGTCTTTAAACCCAATAAATAAACTATAATTAATTTCAAAAAACTGAGTAAAAAACATACATTTCAAAAAATTCTTTTCAGAAAATATAAAAAATCTTCGTGAGACCTGGAAAGGAATAAAAAGTCTAATAAATGTTAAAAATGTCAATAATGTACCTCCAAACTGCTTACAAGTTAACGAAACATACATAAATGAACCAACTCTAATCTGCAAAGTTTCGTTTTAGTTTTAATTCATTATTATAGTTTTTCATTTTTAATGCGTGTATTTTCAAATTGACCATCTTAATTGAGCAGTTTAATTTTTTCAGATAAACACATGAATTAAGAAACAGTTTGGGAATCTAGGAAATAATACCAACAAAACACCCCCCAAATAGTTGTTTTATTAAGTGGAGGTGATTAACTATACATTTATGATTATGTACCAAGTGTTTTGAAATCGAACTACCGTCTGTAAGACATTTTTCAATATTAGTTTTTTGTCATTTTTATCAAAAATGAAAAAACTAATATTGAAAGTGCTTGTAACTGTGAAATGCTCATTTAGTTCTGCTTGAGCAAACTTAGAATAAAAAATTTACCAGATTTAAATAATGTATAACAAGCTATATTAACTGATTCTTCTTGTTCAGCTCTAAATAAACCATAGACATAATTTTCCAGAATATTTATTAGGTCATCAGATGGTGGTACTGAATCACCTAGAGTTTTAAAAGCTTCTAAATATTTGGCTTTCTTCCGTAGGACTTTGAAAGCTATTGATTTTCCTTTTCCATAAAATGTTGTTAAACTGCATCGTAATACCAACTATAAATTACATAACTTAAATAAATTTAAAAATCTGAATTCACATTTTTTAATTCGTCTAAACATTACCATATTTTCTAAAGAAACTAAAATCGTCACCTGTAAACAAATGAAAGCCACTCAAACCAACCGACAAATCTTTACCAAGATCAGATTCACATTTTTTTTATATTAATGATACGGCGTTTGTTACCAACATCAGAATCGAAGTATATGGTTGACGGGCGGTAAGTTGACAGAGCAAACATAAATACATCAGTATCAGGACTTCTAATTTCAACATTTTGATAGTGCAGTAACGCATGTGATGCATGTCAACCGAGTATCAGCTTTTTCGTGGTCACTGGCAAGCTCATGGACTTCACCTACGACAATAAGGTTGTCAATTGACTGAATTTTGTTACAAAAGTTCGCGTATGTTACGTAGAGAGTTATGTTGCCTAGAATTTGAGGATCACACTCACACCATGACATGTATAGAAATTTTATTAGTTCCTCTTTATTTTGTCCAAGAGACATAAATTTTTTCCACTGCTTTGGTTCCTGTTGAGTAGCACTGTAGATGGTAAATGCTTGTACATTGGATTGTGCACGTTTTTCTCTGTCAGCATTCTTTGTGCTAATTAATGGGTCGCAATAAGATACAAAGTCAACTCGAGATGATTTAAGCAACTAATCGTGTTACTTGTTTAAGTACTTTATTTGCCAGCTCCTTGAGCTAGCAAATAAAGTATTTTTATACCATAAACAAAGTACTTAAACGTGTTCGGTATTGCTTTTAAGCTTTCCAAAACTGCTATAGCATCAATGAGTAGCGCGTTGTCTGTAGGAATAGAGGTTTCAATAATATCATTACATTTTGATTCAATAACATTTAGTAACTTGGCCTTACATGTTTATACAAGTGACCCTGTGATTGTCGATAAAGGCATTGGATACACTCTCAATGAATATGCTTAAATTGCCTTTGCATCGAATTCTCATTCTTTACCAATTAGCACTAGCCTAGCAAATAAGTCTCTGTCATTCTTTAATGTAACTAGTTTACCATTTAAAGATCTAGATTTTATTACCTGCTTTAAGCTAGCAAATGTTTTCAAACTCTTTTGCTTTGTTGTTGGAAATATATTAGGATCTTCACACAACAGTTTCTTTTTTTCGAATGAGGTAAACTGTTTATCACCTACATCAAGGACATTTCTAAGATCAGGTTCAATATCATTAGGAGCAACGGAACCTATTGAGATATTGAGTAGTTCTTTGCTTTCAATACTAAATGGATTTTTCATTGCATCAACGGTATTCACCACATTTTGGAAATTATCCTCATCTTTTATTATTCTAGGATAATCAAGGTCTTTTCTGTACCTAAAGAATTGATTCAATTGACAACTACATAACCTAATTTATTATTATTTACTTTTGAAACGTTTGCGAATACAGAAAATATGATTATGGTTATATCTTCGAATACCGTGATTTTAAGAATACTTTTAACTTTAAAAACTCCAAAACGGTAACAGATATAAACTTAGGTTTTAGGATGAAATTATGATAATAAATTTTTAATTACATTAATTTTTTTTTAATGCTATTTTTAAACTTTTTTAAGATCAAGGATAGTTAATCAGAGCTTTTTTTTTTTTCAAATCTTGAATCTTATAATAAGAATTCGTTTTACATCTTAAATAAAGTATGAAAATCATATTAAATGAATGTTCCCTACGACTAAACAACTTTTAATTGTTAATGGGGGTAAGCTATTTGTTTTTTAGAAAAAAAATATAATAAATTAAAAGCAATCCAAAAATATTTCTGTGCTATGATATAATTTTCGTAATCACCTACCGTATCAAGAATTATACAACGCTATATATAAAAAACTACTTTTTTTGCGATACAATATAGAAGATTTAATGCTTAAATAATTATTTTACAGCTTTATTGAAAAAAATATATTAATTTTTTGCCATAAAAAAAGTAAATACATTTTTACAAGAAAGCAATAAAAATCATTTGCAAATAAAAAAAATCTAAAAACTTTAAAAAAAAATCTTTTTAAAAATATATAATTACTGAAATAAATTAGTTTTGTAAAAAACAATAGAAAAAAAAATAATGAAAAAAAAAGACATTTAAAATTTCCTTATTTAAAAAAAATCGATAGGGGCTGGCTCCAGTTAGGGAGGAACACATAACCCTAATGACCTTTTTTTTAAATTGATGCCTGCCATCATTTCACATTCACTCAATATTGCAGCTCTATCACTCTGATCTAAAATCCATCGATGAACTACTACTTAGTGTAAGGTAGAGTCAACAATACCAGAAGTAGTTTTGCAATCACGGTAAGCTGTTTGTTCAATGATTTGGTCACATGCAACTAATGAAAAGCCATATTCAGTCTGCATTTGGACTATCCATTGGTTTGATAGCTCATTTTTGACCCCTATGAGAAACCACTTGTTTTAATTGTATTTAAATTTTATAATTAATTTTTCTATTACAAACAAACATAACGCCTTGTTAGTGAGCTTACTAGGATGTATTTCGTTGAGCAATATCATTTCTAACCAATAAGGTTAAAAAAAAAATTGTTGATCCAAGCTGTCTTAAAATGACAATTAATTGTAAGCACAGTTTCAAAAGTACTTCCGAAAAAAGAAAGGAAACAAAAATACCTCGCAAATATTGATAAGTATTGGTCATCTACTAGATGATCTGTAAACTGATTGGGAAATTTCTCTCTCAGCATTGCAATATGAGTATTGTGGCAATCCAATTCATTTTAGTTCAATGTTTCCATGAATTAATGCAGTCTTAATTTTTATAAGCCTTCGTATAAGATTTTATAAGCATATACTGATCAATTATATTGCTTCCCTTGTAACACTCCATTCAAAGAGCCAGATGCTACAACACCAGGTTCAATAAGAGTATCCTGTAACAAAAGAGAGAAAATTTTTTCTTTGGGCTGTCCCAACGGGGGGTGTAGGGGACTACGAAAACCTTTAGGCAAATGTAGATCTGCTAATATAAAAAACCGAGGAACTATTTTTTTTAAAGACCGTAATAAAATAGAGCTGTAGTCAGCAAAGGGACATTTCAGGGACAGTTTATATCACCCTCCTCTATGCTGTTCTCTTTAGGACGCCACTAGTGTTGTTGTCAAAACAAATGTAAAACATCTACATAAACATGCTTAAATTTTAAATAAAATACATTTGAAAATAGTAAAAGTTTAAACATAAAGCATTACAATAAAAAATAAATTTTAATAGCAAATGATGAAATTTGCGCGAATTAAAGCAAAAAGAAATTAATACTTGCAAACCAGAGTTTGTAAATTGTTAACCTAGAGCACTAATGTATGACATTGCTGCATAAAAATCACCGATACGGATGATAATACGCTCCATTTACATAGCGTTTTCCCATCTTACTTAATGAGGATTTGCATATAATGCTTCATTAAATACCACAACCATATAACGCTATCCTAACTTATCTGCTATTGCAATACTTTTCTAAAGAACTTTATTTACTGTTGAAATTTCAGTAACTGGTGCATTGATTACAAGTAAGTAATCAACAACAGACTCATCTGAAAGCTTCGCTTGAAGTAGCGTTTTGAAGCCGGTCCATCCAGAAAAAAAAGTATCAGAACCGCTAACCTTACACAAGATATAAGCAAAGTTTATAAGTCTTGAAAAAGATTGATTTATTATATGATCATCATTTTTAATTGAAAGTGGATTCTTTCTGTAAAGGAAATATAGTTCTGGTGACTTTTTCTGCTCTAAAATATATTTTGGTATCTCTAAATTATGGTTAGGGTTTTCGACCTTTATTTGTATAATAATTCTACTAGCCATGTGCGACATTCCAATATCTGAGCAAGTTTCCTATCCAAAGTCAATGTTGTCCCATACAAGTGTGGTAAATTGACTATGGTTAATATTTGAACCAATAACAGCATCATCACATATATAAGTTTAGCCAATCCAATTTCATGTGATCTAACAACTGAATTCGATACGCTGTTTCTAAAACCGTTTTGAATACTTATAAGCTTTTTTGCTCCTGTAAATTGTCTCCCATACTAAGTGATGTTTTGGAGGTTTTTTCTTTTTGAATAATTTGTCTGTCATTCTAAGTGATGTTTCGGAGGTTTTTCTTTTTCAATAATTTATAGGCCATACAAAGTGATGTTTCGGAGGTTTTTTCTTTTTGAATGTAAGAAAATAAAACCCTGCGCAATGATTAAAACTTCTACTCTACCTTTTACATCTAAGTTTAGTTTACATTTGGATGTTGGCTCATCTGGAAGTCCAAATGCTCATTCTAAAAAATTAAATACTAAATCTGGTATAAATTTATATGCACATTTCAATTTAAATCTGTTGCTTTAGGAGGCCATTTACATTTCATTGGTGGAACTTGTTTCAGGATTTTTCTTAATTCTAGAGCTGCAGAATATAATATCTGCAACAAATTTTACAACTGTTTTTTTACAAGAACACGATGCTTGATCAAAATAAGTTACTTCATCATCACTCAAATCTGAATCTATAATACTGCTATTTTGTTCTTTAACTGTAAAATTTGCAGACTCGATAACTGACACATTATTAATATTTGAATGATAAACTCACTTATTGCTTTGATATCTCACTTATTGCTTTATTATCTGGGCATTAAAATACTAAATCTGGAAATCTCTGCTGTACTCTCCTTTTCAACCTAGCTTTGTTATGCTTGGATCCATCAAGACATTCTGCTGATTTCACAATTTTTACAAATGCAGAAATAAATATCAGTCATTTAAAGACTTTCTCCATCATCATAAAGCCGTTTCTCTATTTATTTAGATAGATAGTATAAGAAATGACTGTTCATAAAGAGATTTAGGCTTCTCACTTGGTTTACGAGTAACAAAAGCAGTATATTTAGCATTACAATACTAATGATATTTTAAGTCTATACAGGAGCAGTTTTTGTCTCTAATATAGAGCATTATATTGTCTTTTTTTTTCAGCTGCTTCTCGAAGACGGCCAGCATCAGAAGTAAGACAGTGAACTAATTTTAATCTTCTCTTTATTTTTGACACCTAATAATAGGCACAAAAAATGCAATTAACGAATTCCGACTTCATAAAACTAAATAACTAGATACATCAAAAAAACTACTACTACTACTACCACTACTACTACTACTACTGCTACTACTACTACTACTACTACTACTACTACTACTACTACTACTACTACTACTACTACTACTACTACTACTACTACTACTACTACTACTACTACTACTCTACAGCAACTCAACGTACTATTGAGAACTAAACTTGTGATTTCAGAGGGAGTAATACCAATACATTGTCTGCCTGGTTAATCAATTAATGTAATATTTTTAAAATAAACTTGGTAACTGATGTAACTTCAGTAAACCTCCTTTAAAAAAACATAAAAAATAAACTGTAAAATTATAATACTACTAGACTAAATACATACAAAATTTTTCATTTTTCTTGCAAATGATACATATATCTGGGAGAATGGCTGGTCTACTGCTACTTTATAATTAAATTTGTGACGATTGCGTTTTTTTTGGTGAGGAAACTGAAACATTTAAAGGTTGTTTTTGGATTTAAGTGACTTACATTGGTTTTTCTCTGCTAATTTTTATGCTCTCTCAATTTTTGTTCTATCAGTTAACAATTTATAGAAAGCAATGTAAAAAAGAAAATTTCATTTTTATTTGCTTCATAGTCAAGAGTAATGCCACAAGATAAAGCTACCTGTTGATGAAAAATGAGCATGATGAAAATGATATAAGAGACTTTAGTAAAGATGATCGGAATTTTTCTGATAGAAATTGTTCAAAAAGATTTTTAAAAAAATTCATTTTTTATTTTATTTAAAAAGGAAGTTTGCACAAACACACACACACACACACACTTGGCACACTTTTAGAGTAGTATCTCTTTATTTTAGATTCAATGACACTTAAAACGCAAATTGGTCTATTCAGAACTTAGTTACTTGATGTGTCTAACGAAAGTGATTGCATTTCATGTCACAGACTTTGACCTATAGTTAGCAGAATTGGAGATGTCACCATTATTATCTTTAATCACAAAAGAAATAACAGATTGTGAAGCACCAATAGGCGTGTATCCGTGGAAAAGCATGGAGGAAAAACACAATCACAAAATAAAATATTAAAGCAATTTGGGCTAGCATAGACATAATGCTCCAACCGAAGTCCAAAATGGTCAGCTGATTTCCATAGGACATATAATTTATGATAGATTATACTTCATCAGGAGTGACCAAATAAACATCATCTTTGGGAAGATTACAGTTTTTAACTCTAAAGTTGTTTATATTGCATGTTGGCTTAACTGAGTTAAACAGGGTGGAATAGTTATTACACCACATGTGGCATACATTATCAGGACCTGAAGAAGAGTCAATAGAAGGTGGAAGACTACATTTATTGCTGCGAATACAAGTCACAGTAGACCAGAAACTAATATAGTTCTTATTTGCTAAACTATTTGCCAGTTTTTCTGCTTTTATTGTATCTTCTTTTTTTTTTTTGCAGAAACGAAAGGTATATTTATATAAGGCTCTTGAATTTTTAAAAAGATTGAAGACTGGGCCAAATTTTGGTTTTTTATAGCTGCGTCATTAATAGAACGTATCTTAAGCATCCTTATGAGCATCTTTTACATTAACCACTATAGTCATAGGTTGTTTTCTATTGAAACTTGATTCGGAATAATTAAGACACTGAGATGAAGAATAAGTAAGACGTTCATTCAGGATATTGTACAGGTGGTTAATCTGCTCAACGTGCTTATGTGAGTTACAGTGTACATTACTACAGTGAATTACTTCAAACTGACCCATGTTAATTAAAGACACTAAGTTTAACACAGTGGAAGTATACTCCTTTATTATAATGGTCAACAAAGCATAAAAATTTAATTTTGGAGATCTTGTTGAAGTAGGGTGAGCAGAAGAGAAAGAAGATATTTCAAATTTAAACAAGATATCAAACGCTAAATGGTCAGATAAACTAGTAGACTGAATTATTTCAAAATTATTAACATTGCATAGAGAACTTTGGGAGACAAAGCAGTAATCTTGTGGTACAATATTGTTCAAGAAACTAAGTTCAGTGTTGAGGAACCAAATCTCTTGGAGACGGATGATATCATATGTTGCAGACAAGAGTATTAATTCGTGTGTTGAACTTTGTTCACCACGACAATTAAAGCTACAAGTTTTTATTGCCATTGTCAAAGAAACAACGCACAAGCTCATTTTCTGGCCATTTGTTACCATCGTAGAGCCTGAAAGCATCTCCACCAGAGACAGATACTTTAAAAGAATAGCGATATATAATTGTAACAATTTTTAGGCAGGTAGCTTTAGTTTTAAATGCTATGTTTACAAATTCAGCTAATTCTTTAGTAGAGGTAGTTGGTGATAAACAAAAAACAAATATAGAAATAGTTTTCGAGCATAAAGTGGTTTTAATATACATAAAGTGTTTAGAATTTTGCCAGAACCAAAAAGCACTTTTTGCTTTCGCTTTTTTTTCAGATGAGTATCAGTTTGGATATCAACAGGGTCCAATTCGGGTTGAGAGGTCTCACAAGATAAAGAAAGATCAGATAAGTGAAAATTGTTACCACAGTTATTAGCATAATCAACAAATAAGTGCGCATCAATAATTGAGTCCTTTGATATCGAATTTAACTCAATTTTGTTAGTTAAATTAGATGGAGAATTAACTTGAGTTTGAAAGTAGGGATCAAGGATGGTTGATTTTACATTAGCAACTGGAAGGAATGGCCTGTCCTTGATAGGAAGTTGGGTCTGCTCGTCATTCGTCATAAATAGGAAGTTGGTTCTGTTTGTGTTTTTGTAAATGGATTTAACAGTTTTCTCAAGATCAGTGAATAAATTATGTAACCTTTTATTAATTGACTCCATGAATTGATTCAAAAAAGATTTCAGCTCAGTAGCCATGTTATTAACTAGCTCAGTCAGATACGCAGCATGGATAGCACATTCAACAGAGTAAGAACTTGTGGATTTCAAATTGGAATTACATTCATTGGATTACCTGCGGCACAAAGTTTAAGAATGTCAGCCTGCATTCGGTGTATCTGCTGCAATATAGTAGTGACATCCATGTAATCAGTATCCACAAAGGGATGACGTGAGAAATCTTTTGCTCAGAATTCAGGACATTTATATTGGTAGCAACGTTAGGAGAAGTAAGGAGAATGTCAAGCATCAGTCTACAGATATCTTAGACATCTTTTATTTTTTTATCAGGACCTTTATGTTTTGAAAAACGCTTCGATTCAGTTACCTTTTTGACAAGATCTATCGACAAAAAGTTTGAAAGTGCTATTTCAATTTCTTCATCCTTAAAGAAGCAAGAAACAATCTTAACCATAATTTCAAAGGGCAGAACATCAACTTTGTTGAAGACATATCATAAAGTCCTTACATAGCGTGGTATCAGTAAGAATATTACAAGCTTTCAAATGTGAACTATTTTTTCGTCTATCACTTCCAGCAAGTTTCTTGACCATTTTAATTAAAAAAATATAGAGCGAAATAATTAGAGTAAACAATAAAAGAGTTAAAATTTGGTTGCCATTATTGTTTTTATTTAGAGCATGGCCGGCAGCCATAACGCGTTCACAGAAAAAAATGGCACCTTGCTTCCGTGACACTAAGCTCCTTTACACCTTAAAAAATGGCACCTTGCTCTTTGCACGGCGTTAATTTTCGGCCAAAAATCTTTAAGCGCAAACCGTTTGCGCGACTATTAAAACTAAATGTCGTGTAGACTGGAATAATTTTACGTTTGGTTCAGTCTACACTAAAATATGCAGTTAAGTAACCAAGGGTCATAGCTTAATTGGTCAAAAGTTAAATGTTTTAATGTGTTAATATGTTGAAATATGAGTTATATTTTTTGTTCATGGAAGAAGATATGTATTTTTACACATTCTTCGTATTATCTTAATCATAATAAATAAGTCTACAAAAAAATGCTTGATAAACCACTATGTTATCTCTTCAATACACACAGTTTTACATTTGAAACTGATACTTACATTAATATCTTTTTTTTTTAGCTAGAGATTTTGAAAGTTAATAAATATATCTTGAGATATATTTATTAATTTTCTTGATACTTGTATTAGTATCTTTTTTTTTTTTTTAAATTGACATTTTTGATTTTTAAAAAGTCTTAAAGCCTAAAACAGTGAAGTAACTTTAAAATCTCCTACTAAATATGGATCTAACCCATTAAAGACCAATTGCGGAATTTGTTTTTAAATGAAGTAAAAGATAAGTATAAGTTTATCCCTGATGTTTTTATATGACTTTTTTGATGGTTGTGCCTAAAACCCAGCCCGGCCGAGCCCGGCTCGGCTTAAAAGCCTAAAACCCGGCAAGGTTGAAAATTTATTTTTGATATAATTTTTAAACTAAATTTGGAAATATTAAGAAAATTTTTCATTAAAAAAATAAATGTTTATTATGTAAATAAATGTCATAAACCATTTGTTTGTTCAAATGCAATGGCTACAGTAAAATATGCTTTATAAGACTGATATGTTGCACAAGCATCATGACACCAGCAATCGCATTGATCGCATTGTGACCAACTTAAACGAGCACCACAAGGTTTTACATAAAACGGGACGTCATAAATATCTTCGTTATCAACGTTAGCTTGCATACGATGTACAATTCTAGCTCGAATGCACGGCGATGTAATGTAACAGCCGTAGGATCTACGGCATTAATGTTTACACTATTTATGACAGCCTCCGCAAACATTAATGTAAAAATGCCATAGCTGTTTCCATCAAGTTGGTGAGGGGCATTAAAAGCAACTTTATTCCAAATTCCAAGCTATTAGTTACAGAACATTGTGATGTCATATTTCTCTTAAGCATATCAAGCTTTAGACTGTTATCGCCATTACCAGAATCTGCAGTTCCAACTATTTTAACAAGAGTATTGGCAATTAGAAGTATAAAGTGGCCGTTGTTAACGTGGAGAGGTAAAAGAATCCATTTGTACTTACATAAAAAGACTTTGGTATAAAGCCAACCATCATGGTTTTTCTCGTGCCATTGCTGAGCCAAAATAGAAGGAAGGACATAAACTAGGTTGGCTTTTTTGGCCTTATTTAAGTCCATTAGTAAGTTGAGGTAGGCATGGATTACAACATCATTTAATCATTGATTTGAATTTATAGTTGCTAAATCTGCCTTGTCAACCGTGCAACTACTAATAACAAACTTGTCTTCAGATGACAGCCCGTCAACTCGTGCCTCAGTGTCTTCGAATTCCAAAGAAGTATATTTTTCCATAATTGCGTTATATTCCTTATAATTTTCAAAGAAAATTGCTTCATTTCAATTTTTGTCATTGTCGCTTTTGGCATCAGGAGCAGGGTTGACATCACAATCTCCAACTCGTGATTTCTTTCTCCCCAACCGTTGTTTGACAATACGCTTATTTCGACGTAGTTGTGTTAAGTTTATTGACTTGTTCTCAGATGTAATTGGCGCACCAACTAAACGTTGTACAGCTTTAATGTGGTAAAATTTTTTTTACTGGTCAACATGAATAAGTTTTTTGAGCCCATTTAATCGAACCAAGTATACATCGTTATTGGTTCCTATAACCAAAAAACATTTTAAAGATGAATTGAATTGGATAGAACCTAGAGTTTCAAGAACAGTCTGAGCTCGAACATCTTCAGATGAACTGCAAACATTTTTTTCTTTTAATCTTTTATCCGACATTTCATTCGGGAAACTAGTTCTTCAGGTGATAGTGCCTTTTCTATAATAATGTTTTCTCTTGCAAGGGCATGGTGAGGAAATTCATCTTTTAATAAATGGTTGTCTCCTTGATCTCCAAATCCAAGATTAATGTTTTTAATATAACAGCTCTGTAGATGATAAAAAATCAGTACACTCATATCAATATAAACCTCCTCCCATTCATGAACACGACGCATAACCGTATTAAATCATTCTGACATATTTTGTGTAATACAAATATTTCGTCATACACGTTTGAACGTTCTAACACAACACGATCAGTCTTGATACCTGTTTGTATATGTTTGTCTTGGTACCTGTTGGTATATGTTTGTGTCAGTCTTGGTACCTGTTGGTATAAGTTTGTGAATTGAATTGTCGTAGTATATCCTAAACGGTTGACTCCAGAGCTTTACTTTAGAACAATACATCTTAATGTATGTTGCATCCTTTGGACATTGGAGAAGAGTTTGAATGTGATCCAGATACACGACAATGTCTGGGGAAGTAGCATAATGTCTTTTTAACGATTGCTTGGTTGCTCTTAATAAATGATTTCAACAAATCAACCTGTTGATCTTGGGAAAAACATCTTTAAAAACTTCGAATGATGTTTCACCATCAGTCACCAGTGCACAATTGCATACTTTTAAAGCCGGTAGTTTTTCTTTCAAGATATTAACAAAAGCCTTATAAGTACTTTATAACTTTCGTTCATGAATCATAAAATTGTTGGTAAAACTAGAATTTCTGTAAATCAAACACGACGCATTAAAATAAATGATATATAAAACTTTCCGAAGTTGTATGTTGTTTCATACGTCAATAATTGGGTATGCGTTTTACCATGCTTGCAAGAATCAGTATATCTTGCCGTCCTGCAAAAACAATAAGGTCGGGAAACGTCTATATCAGCCAAATGAAATCCGGAAGATCAAAAGCAATCTCGTGTAAATTTGAGATGCCATCGTTAGATAGTTCTCTTATATTTCTAACTTGTTTAAAATATCTAGGAAGGGCATCAACGTTATCTGTACTTGTCATCAATTTCTTATAGACAAATGAGGGTTTATGATCTTTTACTTCATTGGCAAGATATGATAGTACGGAAGGTGCTGTCCGCTTATACAATTTTGTAGTAGATATTTTTTTATTATTGCCTCGTGGAATCGATGATGCAGTTGATTCATCGCCGATATACTGCAGAACAACGTACGGATATTTAAACATGTCGATTGCTACGAAAGAATAATAACAAAAGCTTAACGATGAACTAGTTTTAGTTTGTAATTTGAAATTTCGCTTATATATGAAAGGTTGCCTCCAAGGAAGTTTATCGTTTCCAATATTGATCCACCGATAGCCATCAGTTACCCAATCATCTGAAAAATAAAATATAATGTGTTACATATAAATTAATTTATCAATAAGTGATTATTTTTTTTGTTGATGTTTGCTAAGCACTCAAGTACTTCGTCAATACTTAGCATACACTGATGCGCAAAGTAAGGCTTAGCTGGAACGGAAAGCTTCATTTTGTCTCTGTAACTCTGAACAAATTTTCTGGCTTTATTGGTTTTAGTACTTCCTTGTTAACAAAATTAAAGGTAAAAACGAAGTTAAAAAGATCTTTATAAATAAAGCAAATAAAATGAAATGAAATAAAATGTTTTATGTCTTATAAAGACGATTTGCGTTTTATATAAAATCCCACGCCCAAAATAATGTTATAAGAATTATCTTGTCGCTTTTTAAGAATGCAATTAAAACTGTGCTAGTAAGATTCTATAGTAATTTGTCTATAGACACTCTGAAATGAAGGAAGAATTATTTTACTTATTATTCAAAAATACTTATTCCTAAATAAGAGCGTCAAGTTTAATATTCGCCTTTTTAATTTTTTGTTGAAATGGGCCTTTTAGAGCACGTCTGGCGTATATGGCCGGGCCGGGTTTTAGGCTTTTTGTTTTTAGGCACAAACATTTTGACTAATTTTCAGAAAATTTGTACCCATTTTTAAAAAATATATTTTTATTTTTTGATTAAAAAAAATACAACTATTTTTAATACTTTATCTTGAATGCTTCAATGTTAAAATGTATATGCTATACAATTTTAATTAATTTGTCACATGACAAATTAATAAAAATATATTTTTATGTACTATTTACACATACTAATAAATATATTTTGTAGAAGTAATATTTATTAGTATGTATAAATAGTATATATAAAACAGTATGAAAAAATGTTTACAAATATCTTTACTTGCAACGTGTGACTGGCAACACATCAGTGTTGTCCTTGTTTAACCGAAGTATGCAATCAGATCATTTTATGAAGTAAGTTTATATCTATTCTACATTATTGAGTTATTAGGATATTTAAATACACTAAATATTACTTTATTTTAATTAGCTGAGGTAAGCAGACTTTGTGAGAAAAAAAAAATGCTTTGTGAGAAAAAAAAATTCAAATTATTCTATTGGTTTAAAATTAAGTTAAGGTTAGTTATTTAATCCTATTTTATTATTTAGTACAAAATATCTAAAGCTAGGCTGTTCAACAACCTATGCAAATTGCAGTGTGTGTAGATTTATGAAATAGAATTTACAAGCTGAATGAAAATCAAACATGTATGATAAATTGAAAGGACAGTTTTTTTTATTTTTGTTTTTGAGGTATTGGCAGGCAGACTTACTTTCCTGCAATGAAATCAAAAGTACCTTCAACTAAAAACCAATTTAAAATAATTTTCATAGCAGCATTTTCTGAGAAGAATTTTCCCTTTATTTTATTTACTAATTAGATTGCTTTTTTTCATTATTTCTTTAAATTATTTTTGGAGTTTGTTTGATATTGGTGTTTTACAAAAAAAGTTTAAAAAATTATT
Source organism: Hydra vulgaris (assembly GCF_038396675.1). NCBI lineage: Eukaryota > Metazoa > Cnidaria > Hydrozoa > Anthoathecata > Hydridae > Hydra > Hydra vulgaris. The sequence continues at coordinate 6,949,745 of NC_088920.1, forward strand.
TTACATATAGATTAGTTTTTTAATAATTTTTATTCAGAAGTACAATTATAGTTGGACTGTCAAATTTTTGTTATATTTTATCAGTTATCAATTTGATATTATGTTATCAATGTGAAAGTGTAATCTCAAGATATAATGAAAAAAAATGCAAGGATGAGGTATATAAACATACGCTTTGTTTTCTTATAAATAAAATTCAAGTTTAGCGCAAAATGTGAAAAATATAGTTTTAAGGTCGCGATTTGTTGATTCTCGTTTTTATTGTCATTAGGTACATTTTATGAATTACGATTAAAATACATTGTCTTGCTTTGCGAGATGTATTGGTAACAAAAGAGCTTAAAACCTGTTAAGTGCAAAACTAAGGCTTTTGGACTTAACAGGTTTTAAGCTCTTTTGTTACCAAGCTTCAGAATCGCAGCCCTACTAAAAGCACCATATAAGGGTAATAATAAACGGAAATATTTTTGGTACTTTCCCCCCTCATTTTTCAGTTAAAATGAAGCAAACTTCAAGTTGCTGTAAATCCTTAACGGATAAGAATTTTATAAAAGAAATTTACAGTCTTTCCTAAGTTATGTCTGTAAACATTTGTGCCAAATTTCAGAAATTTGGTGATGTAGGGTGCAGATATGTGTTTTTCAGTGTTTTTTGAAAATGTTTCTCTTATACATAAGAAATATTAAAACTTTTGAAAGTGTTAACTACATCAAGCTATTTTCGCCTTAAACTTACGGTAAAGCGTGTCTTTCAGTTGATATAATCGAAAGGTTTAAGGTAATAATCGAGCGCCAAAGTAAAAATCTATATAAAACGCATGCGCCATATAAATATCTGCCGGTCACCAACCGTGAACACGGAATTAACTAACAACAATTTTTTCGGACATAAATCACAGCAAGTGTAACACAAGAAGTAACACGAGAAGGCTGTCAATAAAAGGGTGTGTGGTATTGTTTTAAAGTCAAATAACTTTTGTGATTTTATTGTGAAAGTAAAGTATTAAAGAAATCTCTTTTAAAGATTTTATCCTTTTCATTTGGTATCATAGTCTTTGATAACTTTCTTTGACAAAGAAAGTTGTATTAAAAAGTATGCTTTTTTTTTTTAATTATAAAACATTGCATAAATAGCTGTTTTAAATTTAAAATTTTAATATTTAAATTTAATAACTTATAATTATAATAACATTGTAAATGTTTTAGCAATAATATAAATAAAAAAAAATAAAAAAAAATTGTTTAGTAACATGGGTTTTTACTTTTATTCTTTTATTTTTACTATATTCTTTCATACTCAAAAAATACTGAAACAGCATGAGTAAATCTTTTTAATATAATATAATATAATATAATATAATATAATATATATATATATATATATATATATATATATATATATATATATATATATATATATATATATATATATATATATATATATATATATATATATATATAAATATAATATAAATAATAATAATAACAATAATAATAATATTAATAATAATAATAATAATAATAATAATAATAATAATAATAATAATAATTCCTTATAATATAAGATATATTATTACATATAGTTTTAAATCATTTTACCCAAAAATGTTCAAGCATACATCATTATTGTATTGGGTTTAACATTTATTATTGGGGGAGAAAAAGTATAAAAATAAAACAAAGTTTATACTATGGATGTTAGAAAGTTTTGAAATGTTAAAATAAAACAATATTTTTTAAATAAACCTATATTTCTAACCTAACAACTTTAAATTTTCAAAAAAATATAAAAATCATTTCTGCAGGTCAAGTATTGCAAAAGTTATACAATTTTAAAGAAATGACTTTTGATATATGGAAAGATGGACCAAAAATTAGACAAATTATATATCATAATAAAGCTTAGAGTAAATTGAACAAATATTATTAATAAATAGAATTATGAATGTATAAATAAATATGGAATTGTAAATATAAAAATAAATATAGAGTTTTATATGTAAAAAAAAAATAATAAAATAATGGTATATTTTATCCTTATTTTTTCTATAGCAACTATTTTTTTTTTTATGATAAATATAATAAGCAATAAACTGAAATAAAATTCTATAGGTTGTTCAGTAAAGCCAACAAATTTTAATTATTTGTTAATTTAATTAATAAATTGTTTTTCAACTTTGTAAAATTTAAAAAAGTTTTGTAACTTTGTAAAGTTTATTCCCTTATTTTGCTTAAAAACTGTGTTACAAAGTTATAAATTTTTTTTGACAAAAAAGAGATTAAGCGTTTTGCACCAATCAGATTTTCGTAAAACTGCCTTGCAAAATTCTACTATGTGAACTCAAAATTTTGCATATTCACAACAATGACTTGGGTGATTGGTGCAACTTTTCAGATTTACTCGAAATTTCAGAAAAATTTGTTTAATAAATGATATAAAATACTCTTAAGTTTAAAATAAATAATACTCTAAAACTTTAAAAAATACTTATGATAAGTTTATGAACTGTGGTACATGTGGAAAAACATTTGCAACGTAAAATTACACTGTTATTTATGTATAAAATAAAACATGAATATAGTATATCAAAGTATAGGTTGACCTTTTTCTAAATAAATACAAATTTTATTTTATTTGGTTAACAAATAGCTAAGCAGCTTTATGCTGAGCTGTTTTGGCATAGTTCTATTTTCGCCAAAACAAAAAACAATAAAATAATGCAATGGCGAAGTATGCATATTCTCACACTCCTATACATAGCATCAACATTGGTAAATTTATAAGAAAATCATGAAAACAATTAACAAAGAGGGCAAAAAATACATAATACATTTGTTTATTTAAACAAATATATTATGCATTTTCACCAAGGTTTATTATAATTGTTACATTTGCTTAGCTTAACTAAAATAAAATTTATTTTAGCAACTAAATTGTATTTGATGTTGAATATAATGTAAAATATGGCATAACGCCCACACTGATCACTTCTCTCATTTGAAGCCGAAACAGGTGTATTGCTTCAGTTATGTTTATAGAAATAAATTAGCTGTAGAAATTATTAGAAAGTTCTTATTATATGAAGTAAACTACAATTTTCAGAAGATGGAGATATTATTAAGTAGATTCATGCCTATATTTATATATATATATATATATATATATATATATATATATATATATATATATATATATATACATAATAAATAATTTACAGCGTTATATAAAAACTACCATATAAGTGGTATATTGAATTAAATAAAAAATATTTAACTTATTTCCTTCAAAGAAGTTGCAATTTATGATCAAATTTGCTTGCAGGTACAGTGTAATGTAGTTTTTTTTAATGTAAAAAAAAACATCTATAACATTATAGTGGCAAGAATAGCATTGGCATATGATGTTTTAGATTTCAATTTTAGAATTTGTACAAATTTTAAATTTAAGTATAATCTTATATTAAATAAGAATGTTTTGCAAAAAAATCTCAATGAATAAAACTGGGAACAAAAATACCTCAAGTACCTAAAAATACCTAAGTAAAATTGGATTTTCATTTGTAGTACAGATAACAAAACTTAAAAATTTTGTTTTAATTTTTTTGTTATAATTAACTATTCATCCATTTTTAATTCTTCTAAAATGGATTATAACAGATGGATTTCAGTGAAAATTACACCATAATGGAACAAAGTGAAATTCAAATCCGCTTTTGGAGTAAGAGCAATACACATTCTTATGCCATTATATCAAATTGTTTACTTCATGATAAGTATGCCGTCTTGTTCATTATCAAACAATTATTAAGTCGTTATCAACAAGATATTATTAATTAAATTATTTTGTAAATTACATTTTTTCACAGATGGTCCTTCATCACAATTTAAATATTCATATGTCATGTAAGCCATGACTAATTTATACAAATTATCATCTGCTCTTGTTGAGATTTGTTGAGTATTTTTTTGTAACATCAAACAGAAAGGGGGTAGTTGAATGGTTTGGACAACAGTAAAATCTGGAAAACGATATTGTTACAGTTTAGAAGATTTTTTGAGCATTGCAAGTGAAAAACATACCAAAATTAATGTAAGTAATTATTTAGACAAAAGACCTAAAAATGAAGGTTGGATATATGAAACTTTTGGTCATTAAATTTTCATTTTATTAGACCATCTTGATTACAAATTAGTGTAATACCGCAAGCCAAAGTGAGATTGATGAGATGCTTCTCAAAGATAAATTTAAAGTTCATGGTATTTGTTGCTATTACTCTTTTTAATATAGATGGTGCTTTAATGGCAATTTGTAGCCAATTCATCTTTATTATTGGTAAATGCAGTATCATCTCCATCTGAACAGTACAAATTTAACACTATTACCCCAGGTATATTTGTCTCTGCTGAATTGCGTTCTGCTGGTAGAGCAAAGATATACCTTGCCAAAGTATTAGAAATTGTAGATAGTATAGCACATATCAAATTTCTAAAAGAAAAGAACGAACTCATTTTTATATACCCATCTGTAGATGATCTCTCCCGGCATAACTTGTGTGACTTAAATGCGTTAGTACCACAATCACACTTTGATAACCGTGAACACATTATCAGGCCTCAGCGGGAGTAATTGAGTGTGAGAGCAGAGAAAAGCTCTCCTAAAACAAACATGGTGAGCCATGCCAGCTGCTTCTCTAAACTGCTTTTTACAAGAGCTTTTGGTTTTTACACAAGCTATCTGTTTATTTATATAAAAGTTACTTATTAAATACAAAATTTGGATTTATACTTGTTACAAGCATATGTTTGTAACGTTAATGTTACAATAATATATGCATAACAAAACCGTGTTTTATATCCAATGAATTAAATTTTTTTGACTTTGCATTTTTCATTGAAGTTACAATGATAATTAGACTTTTGAGAGAAAAAAAAAATTCTTTTGCGAGAGCTGTAAATCGCTCCTGTAAACCGTTTTTGGGCAGTGTAGGCAAGAGCAAAAGCTAAAACTCTGCCTGCATTATTATCAAGTTGAAGTGTTACAACTAAATTTATTGGTAAAAATTTGATATTATATTTTTCTTATTTTTAATATAATATATTAACTATACAATATTTATCTTTAATATAATACATTAAAATATTGTTTTTTAATTAAACGTGTATTTAAAATAATTAGTATTCAAATATATATTATTTATGACAGTCACAGCAAACATTAGTCATTTATTTCCAAAAATGACTAATGTTTGCATGTTTCGTTTGTTACTTTTTTTTTTGTCAATTCGTGATATTGGCTTAAGTTACTATTGTGTAGCAAATATGCATTGTAGAATGTATCTTTGCATCAATTAAAAACTTTGTAATAATCTTTAAAATGCTTGTTTAATTATCAATAAAAAAAAGAAACACCTGTCACTAATACATTTTCACAAGAGTTTTTAATTTTATTAATTAGAGAAAATAAAAAGTAGTATATGTTTCTGAAAAAAAAACTACTATTGCAAGAGCAGTAAATAGTTCCCCTAAATCACTTTAGATAAGTGTGAGCGATAGCGAGAGCTAAATCTCTCACTTCCTGCCTAGGTATAAGTATAAACATATATATATATATATATATATATATATATATATATATATATATATATATATATATATATATATATATATATATATATATATATATATATATATATATATGTATATATATATATATATATATGCATACATATATATATATATATGCATACATACATATATATATATATGCATACATATATATATATATATATATATATATATATATATATATATATATATATATATATATATATATATATATATATATATGCAGAAGTGGTGTAGTGGTAGAGCGCTCGAGAGGTACCGAGTTTGATAACAAGGTAGAACTGCACTCAACTTGTTTCTTCGCGCAGCGGCCTTGTTCATCAAGGTTTGTGTTTTGGAGTTATAGAGTTGAGAGAAGGTTATAACCACAAGTGATAATTATTTTCATTTCTTGTAAAATAATTGAGTACTTTATTGTTTTTATACAAAACCCTTAAAAGACATTCATTTTCTGTAGTATAGCTGAATAAAATTGTATATAAATGTAAATACTTTTATTTAAATACTTGATTTTGCAGATTAAGCCAGTTTGATCTAGTCAACATATCATTTTTACTTTGCATTAAAGAACAATAAAGAACAATATTAAAAATGAGGTGCGATAATTGCAATAAAAGTTATTGTTTTAGTCCACCTAGTCAGGTACCAAATATGTAACAATTTTCATAAGATAATTAGTTATCTCAGCTATTTTGGCTGCAGTTTAGCTAATGTGTTAAAAAAAGTTTGATGTGCAGTCAAAATTCAAGTTTTTAATGCGGCAGTTGGGTAGTGGAAGAGCGCTCACTTCATAAGCAAGAGGTTCCAAGTTCGATCCCCACCTTGTCCCTGTTGTTTCGTCCAGCAGCCTTGTTCACCAAGGTTTGTGTTTAGGAGCTTTTAGTTGAAAGGTTATCACAAATAAGCAACCTCTCTGTCTGTAGTGGCCCTCTCGGCCTTGAAAAGGTGAGTTAATTTAAAAAAAAAAAAAATACGTTTAAAACCTGTTTCTAAAGATATATTAGATCAAAAGAGGATGTTTCTGTTGTTTAGAATGTCTTTTGAGTGACTGTTTCCCCATTGTTGAAAGTGTATTTATATATGGCCCTATTGCAACCAATTTCCAACTCTGAATATTGCTCTCAAAGACTTGATGCCAAACGCACATAATCGCGCTTGTTGATGATATGTTTCCTAATTACAAGCGCAAAATATCGCGTTAGGCAACTTTATTTATCACATGCACTGACATATATAAATAAATATATATATATATATATATATATATATATATATATATATATATATATATATATATATATATATATATATAAATATGTATATATGTATATATATATATATATTTATATATATGTATATATATATACACATGTATACATATATACAAACACTCCTAGTCGGCAAATATGTGACATGTTTTTACTTGATCTTTTTTTTTACTTTTTTTATACTATTTTTATCATAATTATATATTTTTTTTAATTTTTGTTTTATTTCTTTTTTTATGTATCAATATTTAAATTCATTATATTATTATAAACATGTATTTATGATTTTTGTTACTTTTATTTATTATATATTATATTTTATTTTTATTTTCATCTATTTACAAAAACAATTATTTACAGTAATATAACCATATTCAAACCTTGCTGTAACCCTAACCCTAAGCCTGACTTGATGCTGCTACATCTGACTGACAGTTGATGTAGCAGCACTCTGTTGTGAGTCAGGCTATTTGATAGTCAACATGTACTTTTGGTTCCCTATTAATGTTGCTTCCAGGGACATTTTTTTACAAAAAAATAAGCTTACAGGGACAAAAAATTAACTGATACACTAAAATGCCCTGATAATGCTAATGTCCACATAAGTGTTGGTTTTTTGTAAAATCTGTTTGAGGTCAGCAGTTAGGTTAAAAAATTGCCAACCTTGTTTCTATGTTTTAGCGTAAGACCTTTAAATCAAATGTTTTTTCAGATCTCTAAAAGAATGAGGTCGACAAATTATTGCCAACCTGATTTTTCCTAATTCTGAGGGTTGTATATATATATATATATATATATATATATATATATATATATATATATATATATATATATTATAATTATAAAAAGGCTGATGGTTGTCAACAGGCACTATTAATAATGTTGTTTGTCATTTAGTTTTACTTATTTTCATTTTTTTCAACATTGTATTTATAAAATTACCATTGTTGATGATGAATATTGTTAATATTTTTTTAATTATCAAATACATTTTACTTTTTTTAATTTTAGGCTATTGCTATATTTATTTATGAATATAAATAAAATACTGTATATTTATATTTGGAAACAATAATCCATTTCAGCATAATTATACTATATTTTAAATAAACACAATGTTTATTAATTTAATATATCATAAAAAAATTTGTATTTAGCATTTTGAAGAAATGGATAATAAAAAATACAAAAGTATTATGCTGAAAATTACAAAAAATTTGTTGGATGAAGATGTTGAAAGCATTAAATTTTATTATTCAGAACAAATTGGTGTTGGAGATTGTGAAAAGATCACAACCCCTATAAAATTAATAAAAGCTTTAGAACAACTTATGCTTTTGGGAATTGATAATTATGATGCTTTTGTTGAGGTACTTAAAAATATTAGAAGATATGACTTAGTTGAATTTTTTTCTGGTAAGTATAACAGTGGTGTTATATTTATTAATTGCTTGCTTTTATATGCAACTGAAATTTATGACTTGAATATATATATTTATATATATATATATATATATATATATATATATATATATATATATATATATATATATATATATATATATATATATATATATATATATATGCATTGTTGATTTTTCTTAAGTTTTTATTTTACGCTAAGGCTTTAAATAAATAAATAAGTAAATATAGTGACTGTTTAAAATAAACGAATTTAATGTAAATTAACAAATGTTATAATGTAATTTTTTATGTAGGCATGTTTAATGATAAATTTAAACTGAGTTAAATCTTCCGTTGCAGTGGAATAACTTATTTGATTTTTTGTTTTTTTTATTTTTATGAAGATTTCTTTAAAACTTTTTTTTTCAAATTTACTACCTTATCAGAGTATAAAATGATTAAAAAATCGCTATTTTAAATAGACTACAGTATTTTTTTAAGCAGATTTTTTCACAACTTTTTGGAAAAAATCAATTTGAATACAATTTAAAAATAATATATATAGCAGTTTTTTAGTAATTTAAATAAAATTTGTTCTTTCATTTGCAATCATTAGAAAAAATTTGTAAAAGTGTTATGCCTAACTTATAAATAAAATGCCTTAAAAGATAAATTTTTAAGTAATTTATTTTAAATGCAAATAAAAACGTAACAAAAAGTAATTTTTGCTTCAAGTTTGGGTTTTTTGAATTTTTATTTAGTGCATATATATTTTATTTTTGGAGGGAATTGTTTTCGTTTTTCATTATTAGTATTATTTTTTTCTTTTTAGTTTAAGCTAGCTTTTCTTTTTTCAGCACATTTCAAAAATGATTGAAAATCATTTAATCGTATAAACTACCGTGGTCAAGTTGTCAAAATATAAAATCATTTGTGTGGTCAGCTATAGCACTTAATCGCACTCCATTACTCTCCTAGTCTGTATATATATAAATGTATATATATATATATATATATATATATATATATATATATATATATATATATATATATATATATATATATATATATATATATATATATATATATGCACTTATATAACATATATATATATATATATAAATATATATATATATATTTATATATATATATATATATACATATATATATATATATATTTATATATACTTATAAAACATATATATATATATATATTTATATATATTTATATATATATTTATATATATTTATATATATATTTATATATATATATATATATTTATATATATATATATATATATATATTTATATATATATATATATATATATTTATATATATATTCATATATTGAAACACAGAAATAAGGTTGGTGATATACACATATTGCTGACCTTATTTTTTATGTTTTATAGTAAAACATTTGTAACAAATTTTTTAATCTGACCTAATGCGCATATCTTATAGATTTTACGTCAGGTTATCCTGCAACTGGTAACATGTAATTCAGTACAATCTGTTTAATGTCTTGCTGCTTTGTAGGATAAGCTCTTTTAGGAAAATGCTAGGAGAAGCCAATTCTGACTTAAACACAACTTCCTAAAGACTCCAATAGTCACATGCTTGGCCTGGGCATTTGAATTCTTAAGAATTCATCCATTTGAAACTAGGTTTGAATTCACTAAATATTCTTTATATGCTTTCGTTTAGCTACACTCTTTTTTTGTTTTTTCTGTTGTTATTTCTGATCAAATTAACCAAGTTTTTTTGCTTTTAGTTTGTTATTTCTGATCAAATTAACCAAGCCCTCTCTTTTTATCCATTACCCAATATCGTTGTTGTTGATGGCTTTAACGGTCATTACACTGAATGGCTTGGCTCTAGTGTCAATGACTCTGCAGGCGTTAAGGCTCACAACATTAGCCTTTCCGAATCTCTAACTCAAATGGTTAACTCTCCAACCAGTTTTCCAATTAATCTGAATCATTTACCTTCTCTACTCGACCTATGTCTTTTTACTGATCTTAGTCAGTTCTCAGTTTCTCCACATTCACCCTTAGGTGCTTCAGATCATGATTTGATCTCTCTAAAACTATTATCTCATTCTTCTTCATCATAAAAATCCCCTTATCATCATACTTTTTTAAACTGCCTTAAAGCTGTCTGGGGCTCTTTCCTTGATTTTCTTTGTGATTGCATATGGGTTTTACTGGTGATAAATATTTTTCTTACATAACTTTTTGGATTCAAGCTGGCATGGAATATTTTATTCCTTTCCGATGATTCCATGTCAAGCCTCACTCTCCTACATTTGCCTCACATTGTTCTGTTGCAATTTCCTATTGCAATTTCCAGAAAACATGCATCTGTTTACTATTGCTAAAAACCATTGTAAAAAGGTTTCGTCTAACCCCAAAGTCCGCTATTCCCTGGTCATGAAATCTTGAATTTCATCTCAAAAATTTGGCTCTCGTGACTTCTAGAGATTCTTTAACAGTATCAATAATAAGGGCAAATCTGTTATTCCACTTCTCTTGTATGGTTCAGATTTTGTCACCTCACCTGAAGACAAAGCTGAATTGATTGCTATGAATGTTTTATCAATATCATATCTTGATTCCACTAGTTGTATTCTACTTGATTTTGCCAACAAACAATTTGATCCATTGCTTGACATTTGTATTACTCCAGCTTCTGTATCTAAAGCAATTTCCTGCTTAGACTCTTATAAAGCTTGTGGTCTGGACAACATACCTGTTGTAGTCTTGCGGAAGTGTTCTCTGGAGCTGTCGTCTATACCTTTAAAACTGTTTAACAAGTGCTTATCTAAATATTGGTTTCCAGCATGATGAAAAGCAGCATCTGTTATCCCTATTTTCAAATATTCTGGAGAGCAATATGAATCGTCTAACAACAGTCCCATAAGTCTTCTTCCTATCATACGCAAGATTTTTGCATCTTTAATTAATGAACGCTTATTCTCTCACCTGAATCTAAAATCTTACTTTCTGATCATGAATATGGATTTTGATCTTCTTGTTCTACAGCTGATTTGCCAATAAGTTTTTTCGTACATTAGGTGGAGAGGCTAAGGTTTTTGTTCTCCACATTTCTAAACCATTTGATAAAGTTTAGCATGGTGGTCTTCATCATAAATTTTCTTCTTACAGTACATCAGGTAACATCTTTAAGATTACTGAATCCTTTATTTCCAATTGTAGTATAAAGGTTGTTCTCAATGGACAGCACTCTTCTTCATATCCTGGAACTTCATGGGATCCTCATGGTTCTCTCATTGGCCCTATACTCTTTTTTATTTACATTAACAATCTACCAGGTATTCTCATATAAATGGTGATATTGTTTGCTGATGATACTACCATTTATTCTTTTCTTGATAAGAAGCCAACACTACCTGATTGCTTGGTGGGTGCATTTGAGCTTGAAAAGGATCTAACTTCTGCTACAGCAAAAAAACCCAAGTTTTTTCAGCCAATTATTACAGCAATAATTCAGACCTTTCTATATTTATGAATGGTGATGTACTCGACAAGTAATCTACCCTTCATCTTTTAGGATTAACTCTTACTTCCAATCTTTCATGGAGACGATATCTCAAATCCATTGCAAAATTAGCATCTGCTACGGTTGCATCTCTTTATCATGCTTGACAGTCTATAAATCTCAAATCCATCCTTGTATGTATTACTGTTGCCATATATGGGGTGGAACTTCCAATGGTGCCCTTTCTCTTTTAGACAAGGTGCAAAAACGCATTGTAAATGTAGTTTGACCTGCTCTTGCAGCCAGCCTCCAACCAATATCATATCATCCTATGTTGCTTCTCTTTCTCTTTTCTACAAATACTATAGCAGACACTGCTCTAAAGAGCTAGCGCTTCTTATGCTATTGACTAAAATTCTTTCTTGTGTTACTCGTCATTCAATTAATTCTCATTCTTTTACTTTGACAATTGCTCAAAAAACTCTTATTCGTTCAGTTTTTTTTCTCAAACATCAGTTCTTTGGAATTTGTTTCCTTCATCTTGCTTTCTTGGTTCATATAATTTGCAATCTTTTAAGTTGTTAGCTAGTTGTTATCTTGCTCTATAAACTTCATCTTTTCCCTTCCTTTTTTGTTAGATTGCACACTTTTTTTTATTGATAAACATAATACCATGGTTGTTGCTCATTTTGGAAAAAGTTCCTATCAAACTCTTTAATAATATCAAACTACTTACTAAAATCTTCTTGATAATTTCAAACTTCCTTCTAATGCTATCTTAAGGAAGATTAAGATTATTTTTGTGATTTTTAATTGGTTTTTAGGCTAATATATTTTGTTTTTGTGAAAATTGTGGTTTCTTTAATTTTTGGACACAGACATGAATGTATCTTTTCTTTTTTCTTTTATGTTTCAAGTCAAGTTTCATTTGACCCTTTGGTTTTCTTTTTCTCTTTTGCAACTGCTATTTGTAATTCTCAATAAAAAGAGTCGCTGTGTAATAAGACAGTTAGGTCTACTTAATACACCTTAATAAATAAAATTTTTATTTATTTTTTAGACGAATGTGTTATCCATACTTTTCAAATATATACAACTGACAATGTCAAAAATGCATGTCAGTCTGACATGCTTTTTGAAACGTCAAAGAAATGTGAATGATTTTATTGCTAAGGCTTGATTGTCATGATTGTCAAACATTTATGCCTTCATTTATGGAATGTTACATAAAATTTAGCAAGTGATAAATTTACCACTACATTCAGTTATACAAGATGAAGTAACATGATGATAGAACTCATTGTTTTACATGCTTAGGCAGCGTAAAATGAAACTAAAAATTTTTATTAGAAATTATAAATTCAAAGTCTACAACCTTACAGCAATCTAATGAGTAAATAATATATCAATAAATATTTTAATTTTTAAACATTATAAGACAGCAAATTAAAGTATAAAAGTGCAGGTGGAAAGAGGATTTTGTTTAAAGGTTTTCTAGCAGAGCTATAATGAAACTAAATAACACTAAATAACACATTTTAAAAGTAAACCTTTAATTACTCATGTGTGTAATAGTTTTAAAAATAATGAATAAACACTGAATACAGAACATCAAGTAACAAAGTAGTTGATTATAGTTTACTAGCTAGTAGACTAATGGGAGTACACTCAGTTCACAAAATATAGGTTTGTAGTTTAAATCTACCTGCCAACTATGTCTTCATCTGATGGTCTTTTTAAACAATGTTTGTGCTTTTGAGTTTAAAACTGAGAGAGTTGTGAATAAAATAAAAATTAAAAAAAAGTTATATTAGTTTCTTTGACTGTAGTAGAGTTGTAGACTCAGGGTTAGGTAGTTGAATTTAGTTGAAAATAAAGCAAAAAATCTTGAGAAGTGAGACAATCACTGTTGGTACTTTAAAAAAGTTTTTTGTTTAACATCATTAAAATTACATTCAATGTATTTGATTTTGAAATTCCTGAATAAATAAAATTCTATCAAATTCTTAAGACTTGTTTTCAATCTTCTATTTTGTTTTACCATTATCATATCATTGTGGTCAAATTCTTCTATTTTCATTAAATAGTTTCAGTAATTGTTTAAAGTAATTTGTAAAAAGTGGTTATTGCAATTACAAGTGAATGACCACCATGCCTAAGGTTCTAATAAAACATATTTTTATATAAAGTGACTTATGGGTGAACCAGCACAACACCAGAGGTCCAAGTAGTTTGAAATTATTGTTAGACTAGTTTACTGGTTAGTAGAATAGTGGTAATAAAAATACAATAACAGAGAAACATTTTAATTTCTTATTGAGGTATTTTATTGAGATATTGAGTTTTTTCAAAATTTTCCTTAAAATAATAAAATTATATTTTACTTGTATGAAAGAAAAATAGAAGATAAACAAGATAATAATATATTAGTTAAGATATATATTAGAAAAATTTAAGTAATAAATACAGTTGATTAATGTTGATAACTAGTTTTAAAAAAATTAAAAATGAAAGTTAAAATTATATGTATTTTTTAAAATATCAATGATTGTATTTGCATTTGTATTTGGAAAACTCTGATAACATATATTTGTATTTAAGAATTTAGAATTAATGTATTAGTATTTGATCAAATGTATTTGACTTCAACACTGGTTAGTAGTCATAACTTTAATTTATCATTTAGAAACATCAAATTCATCAGAAATAGACACTAGCATTTCTGCCAAGAAAGGTAATTTTAATACTGTTTTTTTTTTTTTTTTTTTTTAATTTAGAAACATCAATTTTATCAGAAATAGAGACCTGTAGAATTGTTAATAAATAACAATTAACAATTGGGTTTCTGTGTGTTTCGTTCTTTTAAAAAGTAAGATAAAAATGAATTTTAATTATTTCGGTTATTATTTATTTGTTTAATTTTTTTTTTTATTATTTCATTTTTTATTTTTAAAAGTTTATTAAAAAAATTAATTTTTTTTTTTTTAAACTAAAGTCCAAAAAAAAAGTTAGTACAAACAAAAGAAAAGGACATAAATTTGCTCCATATTTATTTTAATGTGAAAGTTTTTGTTTATTCGGAGTAATAACTTTAGTAAATCATTTAGTGACTTTAAATTGTCCAGAAATAGTGAACAGATTTTCCGCCAAGAAAAGAAAGCAAAAAAAGCAACAACGAAAAAAGTTAATTATAATACTGTTTTTTATAATACTGTTTTTTTTTTTAATTACTTTAACATTTACTATATTCCAAAAATAGTTATTAACATTTGGATTTCTGTTTCTTTTGTTTATTTAATTGGATAAAAATGAATTCTAGTTATTTGAGTTATTATTTGTTTGTTGACTTTTATTTCATTTTCTTAAGAATGTGTTGTGTTGAAATAGAAATATGCATTTTATTTTTTTATGTTCTTTTGAATAAAATGTTTTTCTTGTACCTAATGCCCAGAATGTCGCTTTTTTAAAAAACTCAGGGAATAGGAGGACTGTTATTGGAAAAGGGCATTAAGGGTTTCTTTTATTATATTTTGTTTTATTTTTAATTAATATAAGTTAAAATATAAAAATATTTTAAAAAAACTTGATTCTAATCAAGCTTTTTTTAAATATTTTTTGTTTTCATCATTATGCTGATTGGTTCTAAGGAGTATGTTGAACTTAAATATAAATCAGATTGACTCTCCTTTGGACTATAAAATCAATCTAACATTTTTTTGATATCAGTGTTACCACCACTGGAAGAAGGAAAATCAAAGAGTACTCAATCAAGCAGTATCAAAGAATAATTTTAACCTCCACGTTCTGCTCAGACCATGTATGAGTCTGTAAGCCCAGAATGTGGTATATTCTGAGCCTACATACTCATACACAATAACAATATCAGATGGTGTTTTAGTGCCTGTAGCTTCTGATAAAAGATTTCAAAAAGGACTGAGCACATTATAGTAGTTTTTATCTATAGTGAACCCATGTAGCATGCATGCCAGGTCATTGGCATCACTCCCGGAACAGTTGAAGTAGCCGCAAAAAGCAATTGAATTATCAACCAATATATCTGCCGTTTTGCCATCAACGATACTTATATCTGTTCTTACAAATATTTTTAACCAATTTCTGAAAGAATATGGTAAGTTGCATTTCTTTTTCAGTTTACTAAGAGTTGGTTGAAAATACCTCTTCACACTAATGCTACTTTCCTTTGCTTTCAAAAGAGTAACTTGACTGGTATAAATAATTGAGTCAGGGATTTGATTAGTCTAGATTACTAGGTTGTTTGCATCTTTAATTCAAAGGGACACCAATAGAAACCAATATAATTTGTTTCTTTCGGTCAGCATCTTCAGAATCAGAAAACTGATGTTAATAATTATGGTTTTCAGACACATCAAGCTCAAATTTACCATCAACATATACAGAGTGATGATTTTTTTCAAATTTATAGTCTCAAAGTTTTAACTTTTTTTATAAACAATACTTTTAAAAGCATTTTTAATGAAATTTTATTAATAATCATTAACCAAAGATCCATACAGAACACAAACATTCAAATATATAAAGTGACTTACAGATGAACAAACAACGTTCCCAAAGCCCATACAGAATAAAAACACACAGATATATAAAGTGGGTTTAAATTGAAATTAAAAAACACACTCACTAATTTTCATCAGCAATATTGTGAGGCAGTTCCGCATCCTCTTCAAAGATTATTTTTACCTTTTTAGTTTAACCATAAAAGTTTGCTTTCAAATAATTTGCATGGTTTTTTACCAGGTAAATCTTGCTTTTCCAATTTTCTTGAAAGTCAAGATATTGTAACTCTAGCAGTGGATCAAGATTATCCTATTGATATTTTCTTTACTGATTTTTCTAAACCATTTGACAGAGTTCACCATAGAAAACTTATACTAAAAATTGAAATGTACGGTATGAAGGGATTCATTCTTAAATGGATTGAGTCTTTTTTATCAAAAAGAAGGCAAAGAGTTGTTCTTGAAGACATTGCTTCTACGTGGCTTTGTGTTTTTGGTAGTGTATGGCAAGGCTCTGTTCTCGGACCATTATTGGTTATAATTTATCAATGGTTATAATTTAAAATGGTTATAATATAAAACCAAAATGGTTTTATATTATATTATAACCCAAAATGGTTTTATATTATATTATATTATAATATTATATATATTTTATATTATAACCCAATGGTTATAATATAAAACCAAAAATATATCAATGATCTTCTGGACAAATTAAAAAATCAATGCAAGCTCTATGCTAATGATTGCAAAGTTTTCCACATAATCCGTGATAACAGTAGTAATGATCTACAGGATGACATAAATTCTATTTTTAATTAGTGCAATGACTCACTATGCAACTAAATATAGAAAAATGTTATAAAAATAAAGTAATGCATGTCAATAAAAGTAATAAATTAAATAAAAATATCAATAAGTATTACGTTTCTGATTATCAATTGAGTACTGTGGATTGTGTAAATGATCTTGGTATCATGTTTAAAAGAGATCTGAAATATGGTTATCATATATTTGCTTGTTTCTAAAGCAAATAGAATTTAAGGTCTTATCCAACGCATGTTTCCATTTTTAAATGCTGACATACTTAATTTGTTTTATGTTTCCCTAGTACACCCTCATCTAGAATATGCGTCTTCTACTTGGAATCCATTTTTTAAAAAAAGACATTAATTGTATTGAAGATGTACAACATAGAGCAAGAAAATTAATTCCAGGATATTCAGAGCCTCTTTATGAGGAAAGATTAAATAGACTTAATTTAACAACCTTATTTATGAGAAGAGAAAGAAGCGAATTAATTAACTTTTTTAAATGTTTTAATAATTCTTTTCAGTTAAATACAGTATCTTCTCTAAGGAACTTTTGTCAACCACTGGTCCAGTTGGTTGTGTTTGTGACTATATCCACAATCATAGGTACACTTCTGAGATCTCTAGATATAGATACACTTCAGAGACTCAAGTAGAAGGAATTTTTTTACTAATAAAACTTGCTGCTAAAGTGGATTACCACTCAGTGATCATTTGCTCATCGCAGCAATTAGATAAATAAATAAAATTTATGTTAAGTAAAAAGTCTATATAAATCTATCTGTGGTTAAGATAGTTACTGTGTTAAAGTGATTTTACACCTTTACCATGGGGTGGTGTAAGAATAATAAAAAAGTGAATTCATTAAGTATGTAAATTGAAAAAATTGCAACCAGTTAGAAATTATAATCGTATAAACTTGACAATTCCCCTCAGTTTATGTAAAAAGAAACTACTTTTTTATTTAAGTCCTAATTTTTCTAGACTTTTATCAGAATAGTTCTGTTTTGAAAGTTTTTTTTTTTTAACTTTAATGATATTCGAGAATAATTATACTCTCCTCAACTTTGGAAAAAATCAGAAATTCTCTAAAAAATTCCAAAATGAAGTTAACTTAATTTTTTCCATTCATTAAAAAGTGTTTACAGGTAATTTTTCAGATTAGCTACTGTTGTCTGCAATAAATGGGAAATATATAAGCAGCTTGTTGCACTTTCGAAATCAAATATGTATAAAAAAATATTATGTCCATTTGCCCAAAAACTCGACTTAAACCCACAGTTAGGGAGTATTATGTCTCAAATTTAAAATTGTTTGATATCTTCTGAAATTAATGCTTAATAGTTTTTTATAAGACTTCCATGATATATATGGGGTATTAAACTGTTTGATATCTTCTGAAATTAATGCTAATAGTTTTTTATAAGACTTTCAAAATATATTAAAGGTATTAAAGACTTATATAATAAAAAAAAAGAATTTTTTTAAAAAAAGTCAAAATTAGTTACAAACAACTTGTTTTAGTACGTTTCTACTTTATAAACTAGTTAACAATTAAAAAAATATATATCTTTCAATCTATTTTTAGTATGATAGAAAAGGCTTGGTAAGGAAGGCGAGCGACTTCAAGAATTATATGAATACGCAAATAGTATTTTGTTTTGACAATTTAACCACGGTTTTTAACAAATGCTCTGAAAAAATTGGATTATAATTACAATGAAAATAAATAACTTTGACATGTTTATCTTTACTAACAACTTAATATTAGCAAGTTGCTGGTAAATAAAGTAGCTAATCATTTTAATTATAGTAGTAAGTTAATAATTAAATTAATTTTTAAGCTCAGCTTTATTTTTTATACTGTAAAGTATACATATCACAACAGTAACTTTACGAAACTGTAAATTACAAAATCAAATATTCTTTATTACAAAAAGTGAATAAACTGTTTACTTTCTGTAACTTGATAAGAAAGCACAAGATAAAGCAATGAATTACCTTTATCAACTAACATCTATAGTTCTCACAAAAATTGTATCTTTCATTACTAATCTTAATCTAGCTAAACTTTATTCGTTTCTGATTTTAAGTCCTATTTTTTTAATTAAAGTATTTTAATTAAAGTGGGAGTTGTTTTAAGTTTTATTTATATTATTTAACTATATAAGATTTTTTTATAAGTGAAATGAAAAAAAAGTCAAAATTATTTTTAAAAATTTTAATTTTATAAGCAACAACTTTAAACAGCGATGATCTCTTTAATAAACTTTATATAAGAATCATTAAGGTTAGTTCACTCAAAAATTATTTTGTTTAAATTAAAGATTAAAGATTTTGTAAAGAAGAAAGAAAAAGACAAACTTTTTTGAAAGCCATTTGAATTTATTGATAGATTTATTGGCTACATTTACAATAAGTTTTTATCTTAAGTTTCTTCATAGTTAAGTTAAGATTTTTTAGTGCATTTTTAAAATGTAGACAA
This sequence comes from Hydra vulgaris, assembly GCF_038396675.1. Lineage (NCBI taxonomy): Eukaryota > Metazoa > Cnidaria > Hydrozoa > Anthoathecata > Hydridae > Hydra > Hydra vulgaris. The sequence goes on from NC_088920.1 coordinate 6,969,378, forward strand.
ATTTTTAAAACATATTAACAGCCGTGGTCAAGTTTTCAAAATCAAATAGTATTTGCGTGGTCATATTATGACGTGAAATCGCATACCTTCTTTTCCAAGCCTGTTGAAATAAAACCTTTTTGTGTTTTTGAGCTCAGGCTCATGTAACATGGAAAAATAGCACTAACTAGACACTAATGTATATCGGTTGTTATTGGATACTTGAAATAATTAAGCTTTTCGTAAGCACCTGACACAAACAGAATAATGACTAAAAAATGTTATAATTAACAGAAACATTCTCAAATCATTTAGCTGTGCATAACCAGCTGATTTGATTTCGGATATATAGAGAACTCTAAAAATAAATTTAAATCTGATAAATCCGAAAACATAATTAAAATCTAAAAACATATTTAACTAAAGCAAAAATTGGTTCTTCTAAACAAGTGAGTATTCTTCTTTCAGAATAGGTATGATTTTTCAAACATTACTAAAAACTGCCTCAGTATTTTGAAGCAGATTGTCATATATATATTTTTTAATTATTATTTATTCTAATTCACTCTCAACTGCAAGCAACCAATATTAATTTGACTGTTATTAGAAAACGAAAATAAGTTAAAAAAAAACGATTGACGGAAGTTTTAAAAAATTGTAAGTTGTGAGCAGTTCCATATAAAAACATCCATTTTTTTTTACTATGTACTTTGGAACTGTTGTACTCTGAACTTTCAAGTGTAACCTATTCAAATAATAGAGAAAAAGAATATACAATACAGAAAATTCAAAGATGGTGTTCCACATAATTTTTCTTTAAATTAGTTGAAATATATTGAACTGACCCTATATAAATTGTAATATAAATTGTATTTAAATTAGTTAAAATATAATGAACTGACGCTATATAATGGTTTCTAAAACATAACAACTATAATTTAAAAAGCCTACTATATCTGTTTTTACAGCCTGAAAATGTGTTTTTTATTTCAATTAAAATAAAATTTGTTGTAACATTAAACTGATTATACTCTGTTTTGCGTAATTCCACATCAAATCACCTAGTCCATTCAACTATGTATCTTCCTCTTTGTTTCATGTTTATTTTATTCATTGAAAAAACGATATCATTAAAAAAAAGGTATTCTTAAAAAAACATTGCGTGGAAAATTTTAGATGAAAATTTTTAACAGTTACCAATTTTTATATTGACTTTTATATTGACTTTTTATAAGTTTTCTAAAATGACCCAGTTTTTGAAAAAACTTTTATTTTAATCAAATAAAAAATAACGGCAAAAATATGAAAATAAACATTTATTATGCTTTTTTGATGCAGAATCCAATAAATCTACTTAAAATGCTAAAATAAGAAAAGAGCATGCTTAAAAAGTATTAAAATAACAAATTTATATAATTTGTTTCGGGCCCCCAATATCTCAAAACACCTTTTTTTTTTATGCTATTAACATTTTAAGTTACTTAAAAACTCACATGTCATCAAAGATCTAGCTGAAAAATAACATTAACATAAAGAACTATAATTTCAATGATAAATCACTTATTGAAGACATTAGTAAAAAAGGTTTGCAAATACAGTAAAAATAAATTAACAATAATTTATAACTTATATTATATAACTTAAGTATTCACTAGAACTAAAGCAAGCTATTTTCTTAAATATAGTTTTTTTAATATGTTGAAAATAAAACATTAGTCTTCTATTTGAGGCCAGTAAAAATATGTTGAGGGAACTTTTGGGTTAGTTAAAACATGTTGATGGGAACTTTTGGAGAAGCTTAACTTCAAAATCAACTTCTTCTAGATTGATTTTAGTAATGGTGTTAATCCACCATCATAGACTCAACCCTTGAATTAGGATTGGTATTTAGCAATACCGACCTAACTGCTGACCAAGAAGTGTTTAAGGTCGGCAATAAATGGCCGACCACATTTCTATGTTTTATGTTCAAACCTTTGTTGATGACATACATGGAAACATACATAAACTTGAATGTTTTCAAAACATTTTGGTGCGGAAGAATAAAAAGAATATTCATGAACACTAAAAACACGCCAAATATACTAACAAACTAATTCTATTGGTTTAAAAAATACACTGACTAAGTGAAATAATGTTCTAGAGTAATCTGTTGAAATGTTTTTAAACTTGTATTATTCAAGATTTGTTAAGTTTTGAAATTCCAAGCGTAAGTTGTTTTAAGAATACATTGTTGAACTAACTATTATTTTATTACTATGGCTCATTCTCGGAGCCACATCTGCAAACCTGTAAATCTTTTAAACTATTATTATTTGTTTACAAAAATAAATGTTTAAAATATATATTTTTTAAATTGTTAAAATTTTGAAAGTTTATTATATTTTATAGATTTTATTTGTATACTCCTATTTTTTATATAAAAAGTATGTATTTTTTAAGTAAATGTAATTTTGTGTATCTGTTTTTTATTCTTATGTAATAATTTAAAACAATTTCTGTGATTTATTTTGTAAATAAAAAGACTTTCATCAATAATTGCGTTTTCAAGGAAGTTATTAATAATCACTATAATCAAAATTATATCCTAAAATACCTTTACTCCATCTTAAACAATATTAATTTTAAAAATGTTATGAAAAACCTGTTATTCTAACTTTTAGACCTATTATCCTTAAGATTAAAATATTCTTTTAATTTTCTTTTCGTCGTTACTACAATTGGTATCAGTATTTTTTTTATTATTATTTTTTCTTTTTTTTTATTATTTTTATTATTATTAAACCTGCAAATTATGATTTTTGCATGTTTGTTTTAATGTATGTTCTATGTGCTTTAATTTATGTGTTTACAATCCATATGTTTCGATGTATGTCTTTGCTTATTATTACTTATATTATGTTTAAAAATTGATGTCACTCCTCAGATTTCTGTATGAGTGACACCATCCTAAATAAATTATTAACTTATTATTATAAACAATTTTATGCTCATAACTACCATTATAATATTAATCATTATTATTATTTTTTCATTATAATTATTGTAAACATATTTATTATTACTATTACTATAATTTCTATTAATTTTTTTTTAATCTTATATTATTATAATATATTATTATTATTATTATTTAGTAGTAGTAGTAGTAGTAGTAGTAGTAGTAGTAGTAGTAGTAGTAGTAGTAGTAGTAGTAGTAGTAGTAGTAGTAGTAGTAGTAGTAGTATTTATTATAATATATTATTATTATTATTATTATTATCAAAACCATTGTAAAAATGATTTACGAAAAATAAATAGCTTGTTATTGTTGTTGTTGTTGTTGGAGCCCTTTTCTGTTTATATACTTTTATACTTTTTTTTGTTTCAAATACTAACTAAAATGAAAAATCCCACTCACTAAACATCATGTGTGGTATTGTGTAGCAATTCCAATTTCTAAAGTATTTTTAACCTTTTTAGTTGATTTCTATCTAGTTAATTAATTTCTACAGTAACTCAATGATTTAATTAATTCATTTGTTTATCTTATTAAGAAGAAATGTTTCAAAATGTTAAACTATTCAAACTACGCTAAGCATTAAATAGTTATTAAAAGAATTAACTTTTTTATTTATAAAATATTTAAGCTCAAATAAAACTAAAACTAGCGTTGGTTTTATTATAATCTTGTTGGACTTATCGGGGCTGGAGGCTCGTTTTATTTTGGAGGCCTTTTTTATATGCCACAGCAGCATAAAAGTGACTAATAAAAAAGGTTTTCTTGACTATTTTGGGGCCCGGGTCTATAACCCCCTCTATCCCAAACCGTTATTAATCCAGCACTGGAAATAAGATGCGAGTATATAAATAAAAATTATATTATACTCTTTGATAAATAAAAGAACATTTGTATGTTTATTAAGCACTTGTAAGATGTTGCTTTATATAAAAAATGTCGCTTAATTTAAAAAAAAACTTATAAAAAATGTTTCGAAAATATTTGTTCTAAACGTAATTTATTTAGCTTTAAGTTTTTTTATGTTAAAAGTTATTTTCTTTTCCTAGTTTTATTACGTATTTTGTAACTGTCAATTATCGGTCCAATTAATCTTTTTTGCATTTTTTGTTTTGTTTTTTGAAATATTCTCAAAACGACTAAAAAAATCTGGCCAGTTTTTCGCAACTAATTTTGTATAATTTATAGAAACTATATGTAACTATATGAGGAGCTCATCTGCAAAACGCGCAAAAGTCATAAAAATAAAAATTTTGAATTAATTCTATTTCCACGTTTTAATTATTTAAATCTATCATCTATTTAAAAATGGAACCAATTAAAAAATTTTTGGTCCTAAAAATGGACGAAGAAAAATTTCTGTTGATGTGCAACTAAAAGTAGCTTAGTTTTTTGTTGTTTTCAATCAGTTTCAAACTTGGACTTGGTGCGTTTTGCAAATGGGCTCCTAATATATAGTTTCTATAAATTACGCAAAAAAATTTTTTTTTTTTTTAGTTTAATAATATTTTTTACAATGCTTACATAATCTTTTTTTCATGCATAGTTCGACATCACTTGAGTCATAAAACTTTTTAAGCAAATCTTCGTATTTTTGTAAGACTTCATACTATGGCGAAATAGCTTATAATCCTTTTTCGTTAAAAATCTTAGCATCATTAAATCTCTAACTTAAGAAGTTGTACAATAGTTCTTTTGTTGAACAAAGAAGTTGCTCTTTTATCAAGCTTATTATTTAATCAAAGTTTTTTGATAAATTTATAAGCTTTATTTTAATTTTTTTTTTATTTCAGCCTTTTAATTTTTTTTTTTTTTTTTTTTTTCAATTTAATTCTTAACACTTTTGAAGAAATATTGATGCCTTTTATTGTGTTTTGATGTTTTTGATGTCAGGTTAATCTTATAATACCTTTGATACCTCCTATTATTCTTATGATAAAATCCTATTAATCTTATGATTACCTTCTATGAACCTTATAGTAACCTATTAATCTTATGATAACCTCTTATGAATCTTATAGTAACCTATTAATCTTATGATAACCTCCTATTAATCTTATAATTACCTTCTATGAACCTTATGATTCTCTCCTATAAATCTTATGATAGTTTTTGATAGTTTCATGTTAAAGTTTTTAAAGTTGTTTTTTATCATTTTTTTTTAATTTTGCGAACAATTAGCTTAAGTTATTAAATTTTTATTAAGAAATTCTTACTTTTTTTTTAAGAAATTTCCAAAAAATTTCAGTAAAAAAAAGTGTTTTTTCAACTAATAATCAGTTATATTAAAAAGTTTTTGAACCAACAACTTTATGCTTAAGTAATAAATGATAACAAATAAAAACGTTTGTCAAATATAATAAAATTAACTCAAATATAAAATAAAGTCAAATATAATAAATAATATAATTTTGGTTTAAAGTATCTTCAATCTTCATAACTACAAATAAAAATCAATTTCATTAAAGTTAATTTAATTCATATTAATTACAGGAATTTTTTTGTTAAGAAATTTCAGAACTTTATTTGTAATAAAATTACTAATAATAAATAAAATATAAAAATAAAATAAAATTACTACTAATAGTACTTTTAGTTTTATGAGTTTTATGTCAAGTTTATTGTAATAAATATTTTACATTTGTATAAAATTATAGTAATGATCATCATCGCCATGATCATGAACATTAGCAAAATCATGATCATGACATTACTAGAAATTGTTTTGTTTTATTTAGATTTGTTGAGGATGTCGGCTGAACTAAAAAAATATTATCTTAAATATTACGGGAAAATTGGTGAACTTCAACCATTATCAAAAGCATCTGCAAATGTTGATCTGATACAAAAATTTGTTGATCTATGTATTGTTGATGCAGCGAATGCTCAAATGGATGCTGTTTTTAGTATTGAACGAAAAAGATTTCTTGAAAAGCAAATGAGTTATACACCAATTCCATATAGTGAAATATTTACGAAAGAAAAATCAGTAATACTAATATCCGGAATAGCTGGTATTGGGAAAACATGGTTGCTTAGAAAATGTTTGCTTGATTGGTCAAATGGTTTAATTTGGAAAAATGTTGAACTTGTGTTTTATTTGGAATGTAGGAGGCTTAATCAACATCAAAATATTTCTAATATTAATGAATTGCTAAATGTTTTCTACAAAGATATTGTTAATGACATTAACATTAGTAATGATACTGCACTGTTAATAATTGATGGATTAGATGAATTTAAATATATCAAAGAGTTATTAAATACAAGTTTAACTTTTAACTATCCTATTGTTAAAGCTTTAAAAGAAGTTGAAAATTACAAACATGTTATTGCTGGTAGAGTTCATGCAATAGATCAGTACCAAAGTGTATCTGCAAAACATAGCGATAAGTTAACCATTCAAATAATGGGGTTTAATGAAAATGGAATAAATAATTATGTAGAAAATCATGTTGTGGAAGAAAAAAAAGAATTAGTAAAAACAACATTAAAAGAGTCTCCGATTGCAAAAGCCATGGCATCTGTTCCATTTTATTTGTCTTCGATGTGTAAAATGATAAGTGATTCAAAAAAAATAGATTCAAATTCTTTCTTAACAATGACAGATTTGTATGGAAATATTTTTTTATTTTTTTTACGAGAACACATTATTAAAAACAATAAATTGGTTTATGAGATAATGGAAGATAGTTCCAACAAAAAATATATTTTGATTATTTGCAAAATTGCGTATAGATTGTTTGTTGAAAATAAAATAATTTTTTCCAAAAAAGAAATTCAAACTTTTTATAGTGACTTTGATAAAAATGAAGGTAATTTTTTTGGATTTATAGAAAAAATTGAAACAGATCTAGGTTGTTATTATCAATTCACACATTTGACAATAATGGAGTTTTGTGCATCTGTATATGCATATAATTGTTTGAGTTGTGATGAGATTTTGGGCAATAAAAAACTGAAGAGTTGCTTATCAATGATTTGTGGATTAGCCAATAAAAACCAAAACAGTTTATTAAAGTTTCTTGTTAACCTGAATGAATCTTGGTTTTCTAGTTTTAGTAAGTCATTTTAGATAAACACACTGGTGTTCAATAAGATATAAATAATATAGACATTTTTAAGTTATTTGTAAGAAATTATTTTGTTAGTGCAATATATTTATTTATATTTGTGTGTTTGTGTGTATTTGTATTAGGTAAGGTTTCAATTTGTTATTTATGTTAATTCAATTTATTTTTCATTACAAAAGTTAAGAAACAGCTAAAATTTTTCATTCATTGACTTTTGATTTCATTTGTTAGCATATCTGTTTTTATAAAAAGGATTGCAGAGTCTTTTTTAAGACTTATTGTTTATAAAATATAACATATAACTTTTTGTCAAATTTGATTTTTAAAATTACAATATAAATATATGACATAAGGAGCGCTTTTAAATCCCTCTAACAAGATGGTTAAATTTTTTTTTTCTAGACTTTAAAAGTTTGTGATGAATATACATAATACTTTGAAAAAGATATATATTTGCATTTAAAGTGAATATCTTTAAACTTTATGAGAGATTTTTAATACACAAAACACTTTTTGATAGAGTAACTAAATGTTTTTTGTATTTGTTTATAAAATATGCATTTTATTTAAATTGTTTAAGAGTATATATTTTTTTATATTTAATTAAGTGTGTATGATAAACTTCAATTCAAACAGATGCTATTTACTTAATGTGTGTTTTTTTGATGGTAAGTTAAGACCATCTAATAAACTAAAAAAACCATCTAATAAACTTACATTATGAATAAAATTAAGTGCAGTATTTGTTTTTGTTGGGCTTCGAACTGTTTTTAGTTTATTAATTGTTTAGACTTGTATAACATATACAAGTATAACATAGATTCTGTTCTGCTAAAGCTGAATGATCTAAAGAAGCTTTTTTGTTGTCTTCTATGTTCAGAACTGAAAAGATATAAAATTATTTAAAGTCTTTTAATGAAGATAAATAGGATGATTAAATATTTATGAATCTAATATTTATTAATTGTTTAGAATTGATGTCTGTGCACTTAAAAATCTTTAGAAATTTTTTGGTTCTTTAGCATTTGGGGTGAAATCCCTATGGTCAAATATGGTCAAAAAAAAATTATTTAAAAGTATATCAAGTATATCTGGATCTCAAAAGAACATACTTTCACAGAAGTTTTTAAAACAATACTTGTTTGTAATAAAAATACTAATATTCATATGACTGCTGAGAAATATTTTGTTAAAATTGTTTTTAGAGTATTTTTCACATTATTTTATTTAAATTAAATTTTATTATGTTTTCTAAAATCTTTAAAAAAATGCCCTTCTCTTAAAACTCAGGTTGACATACTTTTGAATATTTTTTTTCTATGGGCAATAAAAGGAATTTTACCCCGAAATCTAAAGATTTGAACCCAAATATCTTTATAACTTGATGTGATGGTGAAAAATAAGTTGCATATTTGAAACCCTCAGTCTAACCAAACCCTCAGTCAACTGAACCCTCACTCTGTTGCGAGTCTGGCTATTTGTCAGTCGATGTAGCAGCACTTCGTTGGGAATCAGGCTCTAAGATAGTCGATGTACCTACTTCTCCGCGCATGTTTTACAGTTTAAAAATAAAAGCATTCGTAGTGTTGTTGTTTTTAAAAACTAAAATAAAAACATTCAGAATGTAATTTGTAAATCTTTAAATCTTTTAATTTGCTGTTTTGTGGTTTAATTACTTCCCGTTATTAAATTAATGCGTTTTAACATAATCTATCCTTAATTTTGCCATTTTTTACCACAAGTTTGTCTCCTTAGATGTTAACTATATATATATATATATATATATATATATATATATATATATATATATATATATATATATATATATATATATATATATATATATAAATATAATATTTTTTATGAAGGGGGGTTTAATGTAATTATTATTTGAACTCACTTATTTTTATATATTTTAGGAGAAACTTATTTTCGTGCCTGCATTTAGAAATCAATTCCAATTTATTGTTCAATAAACATTCTTGGTTTGCATGTGTAATAACTTCAAACTTTTATTTAAGGCATAGTGTGCATTTTTTGGAAATATTGTTATATGAAAGTGCTGTTTTAAGGATGGACCAATTTAGTATAAAGTCATCAATATTTTAATCTTTTAATTCCAATATATATTTTGACAGCATGGTGTCTTTTGAATACTTTTTGTTTTTAAATGATTGATCATGATTGGCAAAACGTTCTTTCCATTCATCCTCTGTTATGCCAATATTTTATTTATCAGGTACATTCTTAGAAAAAGCAACACATTTATATACCACATTTTTTTTATAAACAACTTCCACTCATTAAACAATTATTTTTTTACAATTAAAATTTTCTGTAGTTTTTTCATTTAGGATTACTTTTTTGTTTAAAAAAGCGTTATTGTGACCATTTATAATTCTTTCCTTATTTTTTGTGCAACTGTAGCTAACTTTAATTGTATTTCGATTAAAATTTTATGTAATTTATTAAAGGGCGGGAAATGCTTATCAACTAATTTTAAAATGAATTTTCCTATGTTAGTGGAAACATTTTTGCTATATATGGGGGAGAGGGTGGGGGAGGGTTGAACCAAATTACATTTCTGGTTCTATTTCGCTTTTTTGTATTCTTTTTTATGGGTCAAATTTTAGTTCAAAATTTTTAAAACCACTTTTTTTAAGGGCATCTTCAAATATTTGTCTAAAGGAATTGAATACATTTTCATTAAAATATTTTGGTTTAGCCTGTTTTTAATTGAAATCAGGATTGGTTTTAGAATTTGGGGTGGATGATATGAGTTGATATTAAAATACAATATTTCAATGTTTGGTTTTTTGAAATATAAGCTTATATAAATTTTCAAAAAGGTTAAATGTGACGTCAAGAAAGTTCACAATTTTTAAATTTGTGTTTATTTGTATTGGAAAGCCAATATTTTAAAAAAATTTTATAATAACTTTTTTAATTTTATCAAGCTGTGGACCAGATTTTGTAAGCATTACTATTAAACCGTTGTCGCAATAAAGGCCTAAATCATTTATATTAATTATTCAACTTAATAAATCTAAAATGTATAGTCCAACAAATTCACAAATTTCTGCTCCATCATAACTGCCCATTGTTACATCAGTGCAATCATGCATGTTTTTTTTCTAAGTTTCCTTATTAAAATAAAGTAAGGCTTTTCTACAATGTTTTATTATACGGATTGTTTTTTTGGAAATAACTGTGTGGCTTTTTGCAAATTCAATTGTTTTATCTAAAATATCTGCAGTTATTGAGGGGTAAAAATTATTAATGTCTAATTGAATGAATGTACAGTCATTTTTATTTTCGATTATGGAGAACCAATTTATAACATCAGTGGTATTTTTCCACTGTTGCAAATATAATTTATTTCTAAGTTATTTCTAATCTCTTAATTATTTTCTGTTATTAATTTTATCCAATTTAATTTTGCTTACATGTCCAACATTTTGCTTACTTGTCCAAACTTTTTGAGGGAACCAATACTACAAAGAAATTTTGAAAATTTGGTTTATTTTAGTGTTGTGAAGGCTTGGGCAGGGGCAGTTGATATAATATATGTATTTTTTTTCTTTTTGTTATTCTTCTCCGAGAGAGCCGAGAAGACCACTACAGATGAGGAGGCTACTTAATAGTGGTTATAACCCTCTTTTAACTCTATAACTCCGAAACACGAACCCTGACAAACATGGTCACTGCGCGGAGAAACAAGTTGAGCGGATCAAATAGTGGGGATCAAACATATATATATATACATATATTTATATATATATATATATATATAAATATATATATATATATATAAATATATATATATAAATATATATATATATATATATAAATATATATAATATAAATACATATATATATAAATATATATATATATATATATATAAATATATATATATAAATATATATATATATATATATAAATATATATATACATATATATATATATATATATATATATATATATATATATATATATATATATATATATATATATATATATATATATACATAGTTCTATAGATTGTTGCATTTGGGAGTACGGAAGGAAAAAAATGATTCTTATGCCAACAAATACATCACTTTTAATCACTTTTGACTTTCGTCCAACATTTGCGTGTTGTCGGAAAGTAAAAACCATTAATTTAATTACAAATTAATCATTTTTTTAAAAAAACGCAAAAATGCAAATTTAATTGACCAGAATGTTTTTAAAAACTTTCTGAATGTTTTTAAAAACTTTCTGAATGTTTTTAAAAACTTTCTGAATGTTTTTAAAAACTTTCTGAATGTTTTTAAAAACTTTCTGAATGTTTTTAAAAACTTTCTGAATGTTTTTAAAAACTTTCTGAATGTTTTTAAAAACTTTCTGAATGTTTTTAAAAACTTTCTGAATGTTTTTAAAAACTTTCTGAATGTTTTTAAAAACTTTCTGAATGTTTTTAAAAACTTTCTGAATGTTTTTAAAAACTTTCTGAATGTTTTTAAAAACTTTCTGAATGTTTTTAAAAACTTTCTGAATGTTTTTAAAAACTTTCTGAATGTTTTTAAAAACTTTCTGAATGTTTTTAAAAACTTTCTGAATGTTTTTAAAAACTTTCTGAATGCTTTTAAAAACTTTCTGAATGTTTTTAAAAACTTTCTGAATGTTTTTAAAAACTTTCTGAATGTTTTTAAAAACTTTCTGAATGTTTTTAAAAACTTTTTGAATGTTTTTAAAACATTCTGAATATTTTTAATAATATAAACAATGTTTTTATTTTTAATTTTTTTTTACTGTAAATCATGCACAGAGTGATGCTATATCGACTATCTTATAGCTAGACTCACAACAAATTGCTGCTACATCAACAGACAAATAGCCTGACTCGCGACGGAGTGTTGCTACATCAACTATCTTATAGCCTGACTCTCAAGAGAGTGCTGCTACATCAACTGAGGGTTTGGTTGGGGCAGGCAGTCTATCAAGTACTAAAAAAAAAATTCTGGTTTTGCATTTTAATTTTTACTTTTTGTCAACAAAACTTTCTAACAACCAGTAAGGAGTTTTTGAGCCTAGTTTACAAAAGATAGGGTGTTTTTGCAAGATATGGCAGCAGTATTCCATACAAGGATGGATTTTAGATTTTTAGAGATATAGTATAGAATCCTGAGTAAGAAAGTGACAAGCATAATGAAGTGATGCAACCTTAGCAGATGCTAGTTTTGCAATCGATTTGACATATGGTTTCTAAGAAAGATCGAAAGTAAGAGTTAATCCTAGAAGAGGAAGGGTAGCTGACTCATCAAATATATTACTGTTATTATTATAGGAAGATCTAGGTTATTGCGATGATGATTAGCTAAAAAATATTGAGTTTTATTAGAATTGAAGCTCACCAGCCACTGTGTTTGGTTGGTGAACTTTTCTTCTGTTGCAGAAGTAAGATCTTTTTCAAGTTCAAATGCCCCCTCCAAGCTATCAGATAGTGCTGGATTCTTATCAAGACAAGAATAAATGGTACTATCATCAGCAAACAATGTCACCTTAGATGTGAGAATTTCTGGGAGATAATGTAAATTAAAAGGAGTATAGGGCCAAGGATAGAACCTTGAGGTACCCCTGAAGTTACAGGATATGAAGAAGAGTACTGTACATTGAGGTTAACTTTTATACTACAATTAGTAAGGAAGGATTCAGTAACCTTAAAGATGTTGCCAGATACATCGTAAGAAGAAAGCTTATGGAGATGACCAGCATGCTAAACCTTATTAAAGACTTTAGAAGTATTGAGAGTGATAACCTTAACCTCTCCACATCCATCAAATGCACAATAAAACCTATCGGTTATTACTGTTAACAAATTAGCAGTAGTGCGAGAAGATCAAAGTCTATAATGATGATCAGAAAGTTAGTTATTAGATTCAAGATGGGAGATTAGGTATTTGTTGATTAAAGACATTAATCGAAAATATTGCTTATTATAGTAAGAAGACTAATGAGATGGTAATAAGTTGAGTCAGATCGCTCTCTAGAATTTTTAAAATTTGTGCTAGAAAACAAGACTCTTAAAAGCACTTTTCAAATAGTTTTAAAAGTATAGACAACAGCTCCGAAAAATACTTCTTCAAGACTTTAACAGGTATGTTTTCCGGACCTCAAGCTGTAAACGAATCTACACAGGATATTACTTTAGGTTTACTTTAGACAGAAGCTGGAGTGACATAAATAATAAGCAATGGATCAACCTGTTTGTTGGCTTTATCAGGTAGAATGCAACTAGTGGAATTAAGAGATAATAATAATGAAAACTTCTTATCTTCTGAATGTAAAACATGCTACATTTACTATCTTATAGCCTGCTGCTACAAGGGAGTGTTGCTGCATTGACTATTTCATAGTCTGCTGCTACAAGGGAGTGGTGCTACATAAGTTATTTTATTGCCTGCTGCAGCAAGAAAGTGTCGCTGCATCACCTGAGAGTCTGGTTGGGGCAGTCTATCAGTTATAAAAAAAAAATTTTATTTAAAAAAAATTATTTTCAAACTTGAAATAATGTAAAATGAAACAAGCGTTTTGTTGCATTAAAAATATATATTATATTATTCAATAAAATATATATTCATTAAAATATATCTTAGGAAACTGGTTCTCTGGGAACAGAAAGATTAGGCATAATGGAATAATATGGATTTTAGGTAAGAAAGTTTATATTTTAGTGAGTTCTTAATTATATTCTTCAAAATTTTTTTTTTTTTTTTTTCAGTTCAATGATTTTGTTTTGTCATTACAAAAATTACACAATTTTGTGTAGAATAAAGAGTAAGCATGTGAGCAGAGCAAAAAAACAGAAAATATTTGCCTTATCAATATGTCCTTAAGCTGTGTTTGCTTTCCTTGTAAAACATTCTTATAAGTTTTAAAATATAAAAAATAAAAATCTTGTGTACCATTTTTATGTTTTAAAAAAAAAGGCTTTCATGAATTTATGGCAATTAACATTAGTTACTCAGTGGAGACATTCCATAGACTAGGTATTTTCCAAAAATACTATCTTATGCCTAAATACAAAATCTATGTATGTTTAATATAGTAACTAAAACAGTTAACAGATGGCTTAAACTGTAAATTGTATGAGGCAGGAAAACAAAAAGAAAAGAAAGGGTTTTAAACTAATGACTGAACAAACTAAACAAATTTTGAGCATGATGAAGTATTAACAGTAAAACAATAGGACTTATTTAAATGCAGAGACATGCAAAATTAAGTTTTAGTTAATGGAACAAGCGGTGATAGCCTGTTAATATAGTGGCTAGGGTGCTATTTATAGAAAAGAAAAAGAGATGCAACCATATGACAGTATAAAGAAGGCTAAAGTTTAGCTGCTTAAGCAGGTCCAATGACATTTAGCATGTTTATTTAAAAGAGACCTTCTCTAAAAGAGAGAAGGTTTTAAAAGAACCAGCTAAAAAATTACATAAGTATTCTATACAGGGAATAGTAAGAGATGTAAAGAGGTAGAGTTTATGATGCTTAAAATCCTATGTTATTTCCGCATTAATTGACAACTATCAGAAACGTGCAACAAAAAGTTCTCTAAACTTTTTTTTAATCTATTAAACTTATACTCTATGGTGTATGATGAAATAAACCATAACAAGATTAAGATATGCATAAAAAGTAACTATTAAGTATTCTGTTTTCACAACACGTCCAAACTTACAGTGTGATGCTATATGGCACATGTCTAAAATAAAAAATTCTAAAATAACAAAAAAAAGATCTTTTAACAACTTTCTTAAAAATTTCTGATGTATCAGACTATATTATTTAAAACAATTAACAATAGTGTAAACAATTGGTGCTATTTAGGATGAAAGTATAATAAAATTGGTAGACATGTTGATAAAGTTAAATCATTTATTTTAAGGCTCAGACTAGCCTTCAAAATCACACACATGGTCCATGAAAATTAGCACCTGTCCATAGCAACACAATTTTCTTAAAATTTCTATGCCAATGCACAGTGTAACAGAGTGTGCCAAAATACCAAAAAATAAATGTCAGCATTGCACCATGAAAATTTGTCATAATGGTGAAGACATGTTCATTAAAGGAAATATCTAGTTAAAAAAACATTAAATATTAATCTAAGTGTAATTTTATGCAGTTATTTAAACGTTAATTTGACATGTGTTCCAAAACGCTATTTTGCATTTTTTATTTATCAACTTTCTTATGCTACTATTGTTTTAAATTAACTTTATTGACTTTCATTTTAAAATGTATTATTTTAATTAACAATTTTTTTTTTGCTCAGACTTTTAAAAACAATTTAGTGTAAGTGTAATCATTAGTTTTTATGCATCAAAAACAGACAGTTTTCAATATTTTTTTTGCTAATAACCTTTACTGTAAGATATTATACTATCAGATAAACTATTCTCCAATATCCTCCAAAACATTTGACTATGTAAATCTCATGCTAAATGTATGTAAATAGCCATGCATCATAAATATTTTGCTACTTTTTGCAATAAAAAATGTTATAACATAAGATTGGTCTTCGGTTAATGGTCAGTTGATGAGAAATACTGAACATATAAAAAAGATGTTTAGTACACAAAGAATGCCTACAAAATCTTTTACTACTGTTATAATAGATAAGTTCTGTAAATATAAATATAAAAAAGTTATTTTTATGACAAATACATGCATTGAAAAGTAGTATTTTTGATGTTTACTTATAAAAGTTGTCTTGTCCATTAAAAATATTTCGGATTTTTCACCAAAATCTAAATTTTTAAAAATATTTTTTTATATTATATAATTACATGTTTATTACTTTATTTATGTGTTTTATATATAAATATAATTATTCTAATAAAAAAAACTACGAAAATAATTTTTGCACAAAAAACTAGATTTTGTTCCACTGTTCTATGGAGCCCTGTCCATAGCAAATTTTTTTTTTCAAAATCTTATAAATTCTACATCTATGCAGAGCTCAATATAAATGAAGCAAAAAGTACAAAAACACTATATGGGAAAAAGTTAACTGATAAAAAGTTACAGGGCCTTAAAAGGTTATTAATACAGGGGGTAAAATTGTACAAAGTAGAGCATGCAAAATTAGGTTACAATTATTTTTAAAGAGAATGACAGTGTACAAAGTTTTGCAAGAATTTTATTTGTTTAAAATATAAAGTTAGTTTTTATAGTAGTGTAATCGAATCTAAATAAATCTACTTTCAAAAAATTAATGTTTAGCAAACACCATACCGCCTATACAAGATGCTTTACAACAGCATCTCTAGAGCTGTTAACCAGGCTTTATATTGCTGGATGCAATCATTGTAAAAGAATCCATAATTGGTTAATTCATGTGAGTAGGGTTAGATTATGACAGACAATATTTACTAAATTATTTGGAGGATATTTTTAAAAGATTCCAAAATGCGCAGTTAACTTTTAATATCTTTTGGAAACAGCAGCAGTGCGATGCACAATTTGCGATTACGTAATTACATTGTTTCTACTTTTTATTATAGAGTAATGTGTACAATAAATATTATAAAATATAAATAGTAAAATTTTACTTTAGCTAACAGTCTAATAGTATAGATATATGTGTGAGCTTGAGTCTTATTGCGTCAAACATTTAAAGAATTTTTTTCTTAAAATTAAAAAGAAAACAAAGATTAATAAAAAAATACCTATTTTTGTGAGAACCAAACAACATGTGCAGAAGCCCTTCCAGCTCACTAAGTTAGTATCATGTCAGATTGCTGATATATATATATATATATATATATATATATATATATATATATATATATATATATATATATATATATATATATATATATAATTTTATCTTTACTTTTTATTTTCATTGAACAGACAGAATGTTTCATACTTCTTTGTAGCTAAAACAAGCTAATATTAGTGTTCTTAAGTTATTTCGATGCTTCACAATTAAACATGCATAAATTAGCATTATCGAAATAGTATTATCAAAATAGAAGTTTTTATCCCATTATCCAATAACATTGTGCAAAGTAGACTACCAGTATTCAGGTTAATACTAATTATTCTTTTTGTAAATACATTATTTTAAATATTGTTTAAAATTTATTTTTTAATTTAAGCTATTTATTTAAGCTAATTTAATTTAAGCTAATAAGCGATTTAAGCTAAATCACAGTTGTTATGGCAGTGGTCAGGTGAACTTAATTATGCAAGTAGACTAGAAGTATTCAGGTTAACACTATCTAAATTACTTACTTACTAACTAACTTACCTTTACATAAGCAGAATAATATTAGGCTGCACTAGGCCGCACATGTGATTTACTTTAAATTACAATATCACATATAGACAAAAATTTTCAACCAAAATTTCTGAGCTCAGCTGAGTGCAGTAGGGGCTAGGCTTTTTATTATAAATGATATCCAATCATAGATTTTGCTTTAAAAAACAAAAAATGACGCATGAAAAACGGTTTTAATCATTTAAATCTTGTTCAAATCTTTTTTAAATAGCACTTTTAATGTTGTTGTGTTATGGAACATTTATAAACAAGGATGGGAACAAATAAGGGTTTAGAGGCTAAGAACTAATAAGCCCCAAAGTCTTTTCTATTAATAATGCCCATTTTATATCAAACACAAAAAAATAACGGAATATGGTTTACTAAAGAAATATGGGTTCTTTTACTAGATGTTGGTCTGGAGACTTGGTTTTAGTCTTGAAAGTCTGGAGTATTGGTCTTGGAACTTTACTCTCTTGTACTTTCTTGATCCCAGCAAAAAAAAATCTACTCAATTATAAGTTATTACTATTAGGATAAATGTGTTATATAAGTTACGAAATTTAGTACGTCATAGCTGCCTGTTTAACTTCTTACATTAAGTACTTAAAAAGAATACTTAAATATGTAAACTTTACTTTAATTTTTTTTTGTAACTATGATATGTGGCCACTATACATTTAAATTGTTTATCTTAGATTTGGGTAAGCGAGGCAAAAAAAAACTTTTTTGTAACAAATAATTTCAAAATTTTTATATTTTAGTTTTTATATATAAAAATTTTAATTTTCATTTTTTTAAATGCATTTTTATCATTTATCTTTAAAATCCATTATTTTGCAAAATATTGTGATATAATATCGTAACTTTGCAGATATGACATTACACACTCTGCAAGGAAATAATAACAATTTTTTTGTGCTGCTCCTAATGTGACTAAAAATAACAATGAAGTTGAAAATGTTTTTACTAACCATTTTACCCTAAAACTATTGTATCAGATTGTAAACAACGATTTCACCAGTATTGAGCATTGAAAATGATTAAAATGAACAGAAAAGAATATTAATTTTAATTTGTTTACTTTGTTATTCTGCATAGTTTTAAAAAAAAAGTTTTCAATAATGATTTTTTTTAGTTTGGCTTTCAACAGCATACTACTGTTTTGTTTCTTTTCTGTTTATTTCCGCATTTTTGATATCAATTTTTTGCTTTAACAAAGTAGAAGGAAATATTTTTCTTAAATTCTGTTTCCTTCCTTTCCAAATTCGTTTAGGCATGTTTCGACAATAGTTTTTCTTTTTTGCAGATCTGTCACAAGGCCAGCCAGTTCTTGTACACTGCTCAATTTTGACAACAAATAAATCTTTATCTTTTAGTAATATTGCAGTTCTTTTGCAATCAAACTCTGTTATTTCATCTTCTTTAGCATTGATTTTCTCAGTGCTTTCTTATTTTTTGCACAACTTTACCTTCTTCCTCTTTAATTACAGCCTGTTTGCTGGCTTTTTTATATATGTTTTTGACATCATAGTAATTCAATTTTGGGCCTCAAAAAAAATCGTTTGATCAGACAGAAAATTGGTTTTTTTTTTTTATAAGGACGTAAAAATTCTATAAATAAATTTCATCTATCTTATAAAATAGTATTATATTATAAACATTTAGAATTAATTTGTGTTAAATTGACTTGGTTTTTATGTTACCAGTAAATTGCCTTAAAATGTGCATACTTGTTGTTGTTTTTTTTGAATAAATCAGAGTGTTTTTTTTTTTTTTTTTTTTAATTTTTTAAGTGTTTGTTATTTATTTGCATAGTTTTTGTTGAGGATTTTACTTTCGATTGTTTTTAACTTTAATTAATATATGTTTAGTTTTTGTTTGAGTTTTGAAGATTTTCTTATACTGTTGTAATCCATGGTGATTTTACATTTTTGTTTTTATGAAAAAATTTAGATCCTGCATTTTTTTTATATATCTATTGCTTTAAACTGATTTTATGATAAATACTCTAGAATGTGATGTAAGCAAAATTATACATTTAAAAATCTTTGTATAAAACAATTGTTACCACATATAATAATATTTCATCTTTTAGATTTATTTTCTTTCTATTGATTTATAAATCGTTTCAAAAGACACAGAAATAACTTGACTGAACATTTTTTCTATTAGATTGTTTGTAAACTATTTTACTTTTATTGGTTTCTGTTATTTTTTTCTTATTGATTTAAGTTTAAACTGTTGATTCAAGTGACTTCTATTGATAAATGATTGTTATATTTTTTCTTGCATAAATTAATGCTCATTTGATCCTTTTAGCTGGCGTGTTTTGCTTGTGAGTATAAAATTAATTTTATTAATTTACAAAACTTTTTTAAATCATTCTTAGATTTTTTTTTATTTTTATCGTTTTGTCTGAGTCTGTGTGTGTGATCTAGGCTTTTTTTAATCTACCACACTTTCATTTTTTCTAAAAATTATCATCATAGTTGGTGCTGTTTTATTTCTTTCTGTTTTATTTTCTTTTGTTTTCTTTGTGTTTCTATTTTTTCTTATTTGTCCTAGCCTTTAAATAACATCTTTGGGGGTTAAGACTTCACCAGTTCTTTCATTAGTTTATGTTACTATAGTTTAAGTTTTTTTTCTGAGGGTTGTATTACTGAATGTATCACTTCATTCCTCGTCAGCATTCTTGGCAAATCATTCTTGAATAAATCAAGGTGTGTCAGTCCTGCTGCACTACTTTTTGTAGGCTGTTTTGTTTCCTTTTTTATAGGTTAACCAAAAGATTTTTGATATTCTTTTGATCAGCCTATGATTCCATTGCCTGCTAAATGAAACAAGCCAGGTCTTGGCCAAAAATTTATTTTTTAAATTATGTCTTTTTTTTGTTAATCTGTTTGCAGAACTGCGAAATGATATGTCGAAAGTTGAGCCAGATTTTGGCTCTCCTTGTAACATATTATGAATTTTTTCTTATGTTGTATATTTATCTTTGCAATTGATTAGATGCCCTTACCTAAGATTGTTCTTCTATAATCAAAAAATAACTGAAGTAAATTTTTGTTTTCATTGACCAGACAGAAAATTAGTTCTTTTGTACTTCTTTGTTACCTGAACAAACTAATCTTGATGTTCTTAGGTTATCTTGACAACCAAACTTGCATAGATTAGGGTTAAAACAGTGGCCAAGTGAACTTACCCAGTAAACACAGATTGGTTCAGAGTTGGTCAATATTTAGTTATATTCAGTCGAAAAACGAATAAAGCGTTTCGAACCTATTATTGACTGAAAATCGACGCTTGATTTGAAATGCATATTTCAAACTTTTTTATATATACGTTTTACAATATTGACTAGTATAAGTCGCTATTCTAAATGTTTTATCGACGTTTAATAAACGTTTGTTATATTATAATAAAGTAATATAGCCATTGATCAGAAGACTAACATAACAGCTTAAGTCATGCGGTTTATATAGGCATAATTAAAACGAAATGAAAAACATTTAAAAAAAAATTTTATTAGCCTAATAAATAGATTAGACTTTAAGATTAACGTTTTTAAGATTAACTTCCTTACAACAACTGAAAGCAAAACGACTTAGAAATAAATAATAAACGAATGTCGATTGCACCATTTTAATTCATGGAAGTTAAAAAGCTCTTATCACAACAATCTTGTGTACGAAATGCCAACATATCAATGGACTCCGATGTTTTAGAAATTATTGGTGACATTTACACAGTTAAAAAAAATGAGTTGCTGGTCTCTTATTATGAAAGTCCTGCTGCAAGAACTTTTTTCATAAGTTTTATAAGCAGTTAAAATTCATTTTGTAAAAGCTAGTATGGTTGTGTAACAGTAGGTATTCATCTTTGTAATAATCAAGAGGTTTAATAATTAAATATTTATTTTTTTATTTTAAATACATTTCAACTTAATTTAGTTACATTACATTGTTAGAGGAAATTGGTGGAACTGAGCTGGTAAAAACCACTGCATATGTTAAGTCGCGACGTTACTAATTTTTTTATGTCAAAAATAAACAAGGATGGTACAGGAAATTTCGGAAACTTCTATTTCGAAAATCCTCTATATATAAAGTTGTTCTGTGTAATTCCAATTTTCATTTACGAATGTACATCTAAAATGCTAACTAATTTACCCTAGTTTTTTGCGGTTACAAATCAGGTTACGAAATCAGACGATCAAAATACGAACGTGGAAGATGATGTTGCACAAAAACAAGGGTATGACAATCAAGCGGTAGACGGTATACTATGAAGGTTTTTGATATGCATAAACCTGAGAAAACACTGATCCAAAATATGTTTATGAGTTTATTAATTTAATTAGTAATCTTTGACTTAATCTTAATTTAAACTTTTGTTTTCTGCTGAGATTAGATTTAAAAAATATTTGATAGAAATTGTGACTATAAAATTTCTACTGCAAAAAGCTTGATCATTTTTTTTTAAAATTATCAAGCTTGAACGAGGACGAACATTTTTTCTCTAAATCCTCACTATAGGAAAAAGTTTATGACTTTAAATAAAGTTTTACAATATAAAAGTAAACTATAAGTAGTATAGTATAAAAGTTTATAAAAATATTATAATATTTATAAAAAATAAGACCAGGTCTTTTATAACTATACCTCATTTAAAAATTTCATTATTTTTTTAATTATATCTTATTTAAAAGTTTTATCACTTTTATAATTATATATTGTTTATAAATTTCAAGATTGCGTTTAATAATCCTATAATAGTCGTCTAAAATACGTTTGAATATCGATGTTTTATGGATGTTTTCTCTTAACGTTAATCTGAATTTTGTTCTAAACAGATAATCGACCAAATCTGAAGTTTTGTCTTAACGTTCTTTTGACGTTTAAAAGACATTTGTTCGTTTACTGGGTAATTATGCAAGTAGACTACAAGTGTTCAGGTTAACACCATCTAAATTTTTGTTTTTTTTGTAATATAGTTTTGTAAAAAGTATTTCAAAATTATTTTCACAAGAATTGATAAGATTTAGGCGAAATCACAGTTTTTATCTAAGTTTCTAATCTACATTGTCTGTGGTGCAATAATGTACATTAGCATTCATAACAATAATTAATAAAACTAAAACCTAAGTAAATAAAAATTTCAAATCAAAGGCAAATCTTTTTTTGGTTGAATTTAATTTGAGATTTAATTTAAAATTGATAAGATTGATCACAGTTTTGGAGCTCCCCATTTAACTTTACTTAAGCTACGACAGTTTTAAATTATAATAGTTATAAAAATAAAAAGAAAACAAAGTTACTGATCGAACATGTATAATGTTGCTAACATGTTTTATAACTTAGTAGAGAACAGATTTAGTTATATATAGTTATTATGCGTATTAGTAATGAAAATATAATAATAGTTGTTGTGATATTAATATAAAGATTGTATAAATAATTTTTATTGTGTAAAATATTACTCACTTTTCAATTTGTTCACTGGTTATACTGATTATTAAATCACAAGACACAGGTTCGTTTAGATGTTTTTAAGTAAAGTTATTTTTGCTTTAGGTTTTTTTGAAACAATTTTTTGCTCATCTACAATTTATATGGTTTTTATCTGTTATGCGCCAAAATACAATTTGATAAAATCAATTATGGTCATAATTTATATATTGAATATTTATATATTCTATATTTATAAATTATGACCTTGTGAAAGCAATTTATTTTTTTTTTTTTTTTTTTTGTGTGCAATTTATCTTAAGCAGTGATAAATACTTTTATAAAGATTTATTTGTTTTTAAATAAACTTGTGCGTGACTCAAACAGATCTCAGTTTGACTTTTAATTTGTGTCTTAAATTAAAGGTTTGAATCTGATCACAAACCATCAACTGCAAATGCACAAATACATCATAGTTCAGATAAGTTATTCCCAATAAGTTCGTCTGATAGTTTAAATTTGTAAGAATATTGGTTTATAAAATTAAAAAAATCCTTTGTAGAAATATTTAAAAAAATGTTTTATTTCAAAATATAAGTATACGAAACAGATGGCTTCATTCAGAAAATAAGAGATTTTTGAAGCATTTTTTGTCAATTAAGACATAAGAGGTCTTTTATTGGATAACAATAGTTATTTTAATACTATCAGTGAAGCAATTTGTGGACCGTGAATTTAGATCGGATATAAATTCTCATCCAAATTAAACTTATTGAAGATGCAAGAAACCAAACTTACCAGACAAAATCATATTTTTAAACAGAAATGTCTATCAGTAAAGCTATAGTTTTATTGATAGCATTACTAGATTACTTTTTGTTTGAATGATTGTTATCAAAGTTAAAAGTTAAAAAAAATAAAGCAAGGTGCATCTGCTCTTGTAATATATCCTCGATCGAAAACGGAAATATAGATTCAATTTTTTAATTATTTTTTTTTTAAGTTTAAAGCTTTTATAAAGAAAAAAACCCATTATTATAAAGTTAGTTAATTATTATTCTTTTTAAGCGAAAATATTTTTTTGTTTAACTCGTAACGCCAGGCTCGCTTTTACATGGAGTGTAAAAGCTGTATAAAGCTAATACGATACCTACAATAAATATCTCGATTTTTGGGATTTTTAATGTCGCGGTAAACAAAATATAACATTTTTTAAAAAGGGAACTGATTGTCGACACACAATAAAAGCAAAATTTATGTCACAATAAAATATAAAATTTATTAAAACTAACTACCTGATTTGAGTTAGTCATCAAAAGTTTAACCCTCCGTCGGGCGCGCTTGATCGAATTGATACGCGTCAATAATTTTTATCTTGCACATGTTTTTGAGTAATGACTTAATATTCTGCTTTTTAGTAACTTTATTTTTTCCTTCTTTTATTGTTCTACATCATCAAACATGTTCAACATTTGAATTGATTTTGCGCCATTATATGTTACATATTATAAGTTTGATTATAATAAAAAAACTTATATCTGGTTAATACATTTTTAAATTTGTTGACATAATTTGATATTATTTATTATTTATTGTTCAATTCAACGGGGTTGTGTTTTTTTTTTCATTAAAATATCAAATTGATACATTGCGCCTTAGAGCGTTAATGATTAAAAAAGTCTTTATTACCAAAGGTTGTATATAAATCTAACAATTTGTACATATAATTAAAACATTTTTCTTTATATTTTTAAATAATATTTTTTTTGTTCATTTTTTTTTAATATATTAGTAATTCCTCCTATTTGCCTCTAAAATGAATGATAGTGTGGGATTATCTAATCTTGAAAGTTCAAAAGATATAGCGGAATTTATTAGTCAAACAAAATCTAGTCTAAAAATCTATTAGTCTAACGAAATATTGTATTTTCTTAACCTTTTGTTAGAAGAAATGTTTTCTTGAAGAGATGTTCTCATGAATTAGTGATGTCTTAACTTATTTAAAGAAGTTCATAAAATAAGGGTTACCAAAAGAACTCAGTGATATTTTACACCGTTTTAGAACAATCCCAATTTTAGAACAATCCCAATTTTAGAACAATCCCAATTTTAGAACAATCCCAATTTTAGAACAATCCCAATTTTAGAACAATCCCAATTTTAGAACAATCCCAATTTTAGAACAATCCCAATTTTAGAACAATCCCAAGATAACATAAGAAATGAAAATAAAAGAAAAAGATGCCAGACATTTACAAAATAAACCATTAACAAGGTATAATGCCATCTACCCAATTGTTTGACACACATAAAAAGCTATTGCGGAAATTGCGTAAAAACTGTAGCAGGTTTTGACGTTCAAAAAGATATATTCGAACATGATGGTTAACATATTAAATTAAGATTATATAAATGTTACACTTTTTTTTTTTAAGGAAATCAGAAATTTTTTTTTTTTTTTTTAATTTTTTTATTATATAATTAGCTTTTTAGAATAGTCACTCAAAATTTATATAAATTTGATAAATGCGCCTCTTTTATTTAAAATAGCAATTGTGATGGAATTTTAAATTATTGTAAATATTTCATATTTGTTCAAAGATTATTTAAGCATTTTATAAAAAAAACAGTCACGGTTTAAAACTGATTTAAATAGAAAACATCAAGAAAACAATAAATGCAAGTATTTTACATATATATATCGTTTGCTTGTTTTCGTTACGTTTATATAATAAGAAATTTTTTATGAATTGTTTATAATATATAACATATTTGCTTCATTTATAGGCATTACTAAAGTAACTGATAATAATTTACAAACTGTAAATTCTGTTTTAAAAAAAAACGCGTTTCCACACATTTTTGTGGCTTTTAAATTATGTTAATGACGTCAGACAAAATAACAGTAACCAAATCTATTTTATTTTCGTTTTATTTATTTCACATCAATAAAATTATTGGTTTATGTTCTCCAACAAAAATATACAATTTATTATTTACTTTACATCAATTAAATGAATAGTTTATGTTCTCCAACGAAATTATATAATTTATTATTCGACATGTTATCAACCTTTTAACGTGATCTAAACTTTATGGTGAATCCTCTAATACTTTCATTTCAAATATAATTAAACTAACAACTTTAAACGCTATAAATATACCATAATTAATATAATAAAACTGAGTAAATAAATATACCAAAATTAATGTATTAAAATTGAGTAAATAAATATACCATGATTAATCTAATAAAACTGAGTAAATAAATATACCATAATTAGTCTAATAAAACTGAGTAAATAAATACATTTCAAAAAATTCTTTTCAGAAAATATAAAAAATATTCGTGAGACCTGGAAAGGCATAATTAGATTAGATTTGGTTCAGTTAACTTATGTATGTTTAATTAATGTATGTTTTGTTAACTTCTAAGCAATTTGGAGAAACATTGACATTTTCGACATTTATTAGACTATATATTTCATAAAAACGGTTGCGATAGTTACGATATCATTCTATAAAACTAAACGGTTGATTCAAATTTTGTTCAAATTTGTGAACAGATTTTTTTAAAGTTCGATCATTGAGTTTTAAGTATATACAACCTAACGTTTTTTTATTTCGTAAAAATGTTTTACGAACTCACCATCGTTTATTAAAATATACACGGGTAACAAAGCTTTCTAAAATTCGTAAGTAATTTATATATAGGTATATATATTCGTAATATATTGTAATATAAATTCGTAAGTAAGTTCTTCAGTTTTATATTCATTTATTTGTCTTTATTAAAAAGTTTTTTTTTAAAACTAAATTTATTTATTTCTAAAACAATAACATACGACGACTGTCTTTTGTATAGGATTGATGATAGTATTTTTTTGTTATGGATATATTAGTTAAATGATATTATAAATA
Organism: Hydra vulgaris; assembly: GCF_038396675.1. Lineage (NCBI taxonomy): Eukaryota > Metazoa > Cnidaria > Hydrozoa > Anthoathecata > Hydridae > Hydra > Hydra vulgaris. The sequence continues at coordinate 6,996,109 of NC_088920.1, forward strand.
TACAAGATTAAATTGCTAAAATATATAAACCTTTAAATTTAATGAAACCTTTTTTTAATTTTTTGATTTCTATCTCTAAGCTTATTCTTTTTAATATAACATAGCATATAGATACGTGTTTATAATTTTCAAACTGTTTATATATTTAATCGTTGTATGTTAATGGAAAGAGTTTTAAATTAATATGAAAATGGTGAAAAATTTTATATAAACGAACGGTTTTATATTGTTTCATCTCCATTTCTGTATAAAAATTTTTTATAAGAATATTGCAACTTGAAAATATCGCTTTCTCGAAATTGAAGATTTGTATTCGTTAATTTGTTTTTGTTTTTTTTATACGTATGAAAATATAATATGAGTTTCCTTCTAAAATACGATAATTGAGTATGAAAGTGTAAGTTTTTAAATTAAAATGTAGATCGAAAATAGATGTAAAAACTTAATAAATATGTTAAATAAGAAATCAACCTGCCTTCACAGCGTTAGTGGTGCAAAAAAAAAATGCATATTTATAAACTTTAAAATATTCTTCTTTTATGACGTATAAAATAAGACATCATCTCGCTACAAAAACTCTACTATGCAAAAAAAATGTTTTCATCAAGTGGAAAACATTGTTTTTACAAATTTTTTACTTTAAAAAATGTTTGGCATGCTTTTCTATACCAAAAACTAGCACATTATGATAAATGTAGGTACCTATCTATGTCATACTACTTTTATAACATACTGAGGTATTATTCAATTGCATTTTCAACCGACTGTTTTTAATCGGGTTTTTTTTTCGTTCTATATGTTTACAACATTTGTTCAATATGGTACTGTTCTTAATGTAAGTCGACAGTTTGTCTAAATTTAATATTCTGGCATTAGCCTGTGTTTCTTTTGCAAAAAGTTTCAGAGAAATGTTGTTTTTATAAAACAGTTGTGAATGAGGAATTATTTACTTGTTTACGTTATAATGTTTGTTACATGGATTTATTTACTTTTTAAAATAATATGTCATTTGATGCGATTTTATGGTAAATTTTAAATTTAATTGATTATCGGTTTACCTTAGGTATGTTTGTTGCTTGTTTTTATATATTATATATATTACATTTTGTAGCTATGCTTTAATGATGTGTAAATGTCTCTTTATTATGAATCTTTTTAATTTCTTTGTATATCACCATGACAGCCTTTTTTCATAAGTCTTGCATATTTCTGTTTAGACTTTAATCGCATAGTATAAATCAAGAAACGCATGTTGTATCACATAATATTATATTTTATCTTATAAAATTTATAAAAATATATCATTTGGAAGACAGATAAAATGCGAAAATGCGGATATTTTCAACGGGTAAATTATGGGAATAAAGTGTGAAATATTTTTCCAAACTTATTTTTCTGCACTTTATTCCTGCACTTGACCTGTTGAAAGTTTCAGTATTTTACGAATATATTATAAATCGTCCTTAAAGAAATAAATTCGTCTAAGTTATTATTCAACGTCGAAATCGAATAAACAAATATTCTTTTTACAACATTTCTTTTGAAAATTGATTTACAAAAAACATTCATTTTATAAAATGTTTAATGTTTTATTAAAACAACCGAACGATGAAATTTTCTTGGAATATATGAATAAAAGAAAGTATATTTAAGTTATTTAAATGAATAATTTTTGTTATGTTATTTTAAATATATTTAATTTATAACTTATATTTAAATTACTTCGTTTTAAAAATGTGAAAAAATGTTTAAATTAACAAAATTTAAAAATTGTCTATATTTTTATAATTTTTTTTTAAAGAATTATTTTATTTAAAAGTTTTACTATTTTAATATTTTTATATATCATTTTAATATACCATTAATTTATGTATATAATATTATTATATAAAATATAATCTATTTAATAAAATAAAAGATTGTATATGATTTTTTATTCAATCATTAAATTCATAAAAATATTAAAATTATATGTATGAATTTGTAGAATATTATAATGTATATGATTTGTTATAATTTTGATTATTATTTTAATAATTTGTTTGTTTATTTTATAATTAATATTTAATTTTACTTTAGATTGTCTTAGTAAAAGTAAAAGTGAAGATCGAAAAGATTACGATGATTTATTCGTTGAATGTTTTTATGAAAGTCAATCATCATTTACTGATGAAACTTTAAATCAAATTACTGATGAAATAAAATCAATTGTTGATGAACGAAAGTGGAGGATTTCGATTGACGATGGAAAAACTTCTTACTTAACTTCTTGTGAAAACTATTTCATAAATCATTACTTAAAATCTGGAAGCAAGTTATCGACGTTAAGTGTTGATAAAAATATTTTTAGTGATGAAGAAAAAAAACTTTTAATACAATGTTCAACTAATGTTCGCGATGTCTACTTTCATCGTCCAATTAATTTCGAAGGATGGAAACCGAAAGATAAAATTGAAAGGTTGAGGATATGGATCTCAGATTATTTAATAACAAAAAAAGATTTTGAAGAGAATTTTCTTCCGTGGATTAATCTTTGTGAAGAATTAAGACTTTACCCTCACGACGACACTGATTTTATTGAAGAAATTTGTGAATGGATTCGTTGTTCGAATATCAAGGAGTTTATGATCACTTACCGTGAAAAATATTTTGGTAACCTCGATGAATTAAAAAACTTTACTACACGATAAAATATTTAATGTTTTAAATATATTAAAAAAAACAATAATTATAAATTAATAATGAAATATTTAATGTATTAATTTATAATAAATATGTTTTTAAATATACAAATTAATTTTACTAGTTTATTAGATTTATTATTTAAAAGTTTAAATTTTTATTAATAAAATATCATAAAATAATTCGTTTTCAAATATATTAATAGTTATAATTATAATATAAATTAATAAATTATTAATTTATTCTATTATAACTATTATTATGGTGTATAAATTTTTATAAATTTTTTATTGTCAAAATTATTTTTTATCGTTATTATTATTAATAATATTATATTTTTTAAATTACGGTACATAATTTATCATTGTTTTTTATTTTATTTTATATTTTCATTTTTTAATTATTATGTTATTAATGTATAATTTTTTAAATAATGTTGTTTAAAATATTTGTTAAATATTTTATGAATTCTTTTATTTTTTATTATGTTTAAGAATTTTTACTAAATATGCAAATTAAATATATCTTTTTTTAATTTTGATATAAATTTCTTTTCAAATAGTATCGTACTGTATTAAAGATAAAATCATCAGTTTTTGATTTAGTTAAATTTTGAAAAAATTTAATTTTATAATAAATATAAAAATATTTTTGCATTAGATTTGCACTTTTTATGCACTTTTTACACAAATGTTGATAAAAAATAAGTTTTCAAGGTTTTCGCCATTGTTTATTTAAGAATGCGTCGTCAAGAAAATAAAAAAAATTCGATGGTTTAGTAGATTTTTTCGTCGAAGGTTTTTAGTTATCTCACGTTTTTACTTTATTTTAAACCGTCTTTAAATTTTATTTAATCGATCAAAATGTTATGAAATGTAAAATTTCAATAAATATTAAAACAAATATTTTAAGTTAATATATTTTATTAAAATAGTTTTTATTTTTTTTGTGAAAAGTTTTATTTAACATTTAATTAAACCTTTTTTTTTACGACCAACAAATAGTTCAAAGGGGTCGTCCAATAAGTACGTACGCTCATAGGGGGAAGGAGGGAGGTCTTCAAAAAGCGTATAGTGGGAGGGGGAAGGGTTCAATTTAGACGTACGTACATCGATATTCTAATTTATCACAAATAACCAGCTAATCATTAAAAAGTTAAAATACTGACTAAAGATCCTAGTTTTCCGACATAAAAGGATGTAAGGTAATTTATCACAAATAATTTATCACAAATAACCAGCTAATCAATAAAAAGTTAAAGTTCTGACTAAAGATTCTAGTTTGCCAACATAAAAGGATGTATGGTATAGGGATTAAGGGTATAGTTTCTCTCTACGCACACACATGCATAAACGCCCTCAGGATTTTTTTTGATGTTCTACATAGGATAGTTTCACATTGTGCAAACTCCAAACTTAAGTATGTTTATACCTATGCCAAATGAAGAGGCCTTGCAAAAAATTGGGATGGCGGAGGCCTGGGAACAAAGAGTTCTAAAAGGCTTGTCACTACCCATACGTGAGGGTACTAATGTGTTTTTTATACTTGAATTTATCGACAGATTTTAATATTTGTAGAAAAATATGGTAAATTACAAAAAATATGACCATACAAATTTTCCGACCCCCTAAAATGAGGAGGGTGTAAATTTTGCAGGGTCATAACTTTTGTTTATTGCAAAATTTACAATATATGATGTGAATTCCATCGATAAATTTAAATTTTGTTTTAGAAAGTGAAGTTGAAAATTTTACTACATATTGCCCTCACGTATGGGCAGGGGCACATCCCACACCTTCAATGCTGGCCCTGAGTAAAGCATATTTCAGGCAATCTATTTTTTTAGTTGATAAAAAGCAGGTTTAGCAGTACTGTGGTTAAGGGGTACCCCCTCTGCTTTTAAGTCTTAGCGTTTTTACAAAAAATGATTATTGGTAACATGCTTATATTAAATTAAGTATAATGCACTAACTTTTTTTTGAAAATCCATTTTGTTGCTATGGTAACAACAAAATATCCCTAAAATGACCAAAAACTGACTTTACGCCGGCCAAAATGCAAAAAAATTGGCTCATTTCCACCTTTCCATATTAAACCAATGTTGTTAAAAGGCAGGTCTATGATATGAGTGGAACAGATTTTTCATAACTTTTTCTCACCACCACAACAGAACAATCGAAGTTTAACGGTCAAATTTTTTGTCAGTTTACTGACCCAAAACTCTATTTTTAATTTAAATAAAATCCATTCCATTCATATGTCTCAAGTGAAAACAGCTGAATATCTATTTAATACGTTAAACAAAATCTTAAGTAAATGGTCAATCAATATTAAGATTTTTGCACTAGTTACTGACTCTGGTGCAAAAATTTTCTCTGCAGTAAATAAATTTGATGATAATGTTCTTAAGAATCCGTGTGCTGGTCATCGTTTAAATCTTGTGGTTAACGATCTTCTAAACACTAGAGATATAAAAGTAAAAAAAAGTAAAAAATGGTTCAAAGCGTTACGAAGTAAAAGGTTACGACGGTAATGGAAAATTAATTAATAAAGAAATTACGGAAAGCTAAGTTAAGGAAATTGAAAAAATTAACGAAGGCAAAATGAAAATCGCCAAGGTATATTCATCCTGAAGGCACATTGTTGATTTATTTTAGCATTTGGAGATGTTACAAAAAAAGTTAAGAGAAGTTCAAGAAACACTTCTATATGAAACTAAAATAAAGTTATTCCAGGATATAGCTATTCGCTGGAATAGCCAATTCGATATGATTGAATCTGCATTAACTAATAAAACTGCGATGGATATCAAAAGCATCGAATACCAGAATATAAAAGACTATCTTTCCACTGCTAATGAATTTTAGGTGCAGGGGGATTTATGTTATTTGTTACACCCAATTAAAGAGCTAACAAAACTTTTAGCGGAAAGAAATATGTTACAGTAACATTTCTGTTTCCAACGTTTTATTCTCCTCTAAATGGAATACTTGAATCGCAACACATTTTTACAGAACTAGTTAAGACTTTTCAAAAGGAATTATTAAGGTCTCAAAAAGGGCGTTTTAAAAACATTTTTGCTAATGATTTTTTCTTAGCAGCTACTTTTCTTGATTTCAAATTTTGTAAATTTGAGTTAATCAAAAATGATATCGATAGATATAGTTCATTACAAAGGCAAAAATGTTTTTTAAAATATTTTATGAAATGCATCTAAAAGAATCCGAAGAAATCGATATAACAATTGAAACAAATTGTTTAATTAACATTTTAAACTCATCAAACAGCTCAGCTGACAATACCATAAAAACAGTTCAGCAATTGTCAACGCCACCATTTGCAAATACTACTACCTTCGTTAACAACAAAAGACGAAAGCCAATCAACTTAAGGGGGAAGTACCCCATAAATTAAGTAAAAATTTAAAAAAATTTTTGTATTTGTTTTGGAAACAAAAATTAATGTAGAGCACAATGAAATAAAGAGATTTTGTAAACAATGTCAGGAAAGTGGAGCATTGCAATTGTTTGAACCATACTCATCAAGTTTAACCATAGCAACGGACATAGCAACGATAAAGCTTCTGTTTATCTGCTTTTTCAGAGGCTCACATAAAGTTGCTTATAATTAAGGCTTTATTACTTCATTTTTACTTTAAATATCTACTCTGCTTAAATTAAATTTGACTCGATTGCCTCTAATTATTTTAGTTTTTAAAAATTCCTAAAATGCAAATATTTACATTGTTATGAGTTGTTAAGTGTAATATGAACATATTTTATCAAATTGTAAAAATAATTAGTCTTAATTATGGGAAGAGAAGATAGAGTAAAGCAAAGAACTAGAGTAACTGGAAAGAAAAGAGTTTTTTGTGGTAACCAACACACTTTATCATCACCAACATCAATGAAAAAATCAAAAAAACATTCAGACATTGATACTAGTTCTTCAAGTACGGCTGATCTTGAAGAACTGAATATATTAAAAATAGTATTTCAAATAAATACGATGAAAAAATAAATGTTTATAAAATAATTGATGCTAAAATTTTAAACACTATGTATAAATCTTTATGTTGTCCACAGTATACACAATAATAGCTTGGTATTGAAAGAAAACTTTGTGAAAAAATAGGATATGCATCGAAATTAATATGTTGCTGCAGTGTTTGTGGATATAGAAAAGATTTCAATACATCTAAAGTTTGTAACCGCACTCATGATATTATACTTTGTATCGTATATAGCATAAGATCAATTGGGCAAGGGTATTCATGACTTGAAAAGTTTTCTGCATTAATGAACCTCCCGATTCCGATGAGTAAAAAAATTACAATGGTTCTGTAAAGGTTATTACTGATGCTGTTACTACAGTTGCTAAAGACACAATGCTTCAGGCTGCAAAAGAAATAAAAGGTAATAGCAACAACATTGTTGATACTGGAGCTTCAACTGATGGAACTTGGCAACGTAGAGGATACAGTTCACTGAACGGAGGCGTGACAATCTTGTCGATAGATAATGGAAAAGTGTTAGATGTTGAGCCAAGGAGTAGACTTTGTAAGCAATGTCAACTACGCAAAGATTTAAAATCTAAGAATTCAGAGAGCTACAAAAATTGCTTCAAATTTCATAATTGTAACGTAAATTGTATTGGCTCAGCAGAAAGTATGGAAGTGACGGGTGCCTCGCATGTAAACGCATTTTAGAAGATCTGTTAAAGAATACGGATTGCAGTATATTAAACTATATTGAAATAGTGACGGTAAAAGTTATCCAGCTGTGAAATTTACTTATCCTGGTTTTGAAGTTGAAAAGTTAAAATGTGTTGGACATACCCAGAAACGAGTTGGGACACGTCTAAGAACATTAAAAAAAAACATGAAGTACATCTGTGGCCGTGGAAAGTTAACAAACAGTCTTATTGATAAGCTTCAGAATTATTAAGGGATTGAGGTAAAAAGTAATAAAAACAATCTACAAAGCATGAAGAAATCTAATCATGCTACACTTTCATGTTGCCTCATCAAAGGAAAAAACTGGCACACTCACTTTCCAATTGGTGAAAACAGTTGGTGCAGATATCAGAAAGATAAAGCAACTGGCAAATCAACGTACAAACCAGGTGCAGCGTTTCCACTATCAATTATAAAACATTTAAATCCAATATTTGCAGATTTAATTGAGGAGACTTTATTACGTAAATGTTTGCATGGGTAGACATAAAATCAAAACGAAAGTCTAAATTCAATGATTTGATGATTTGGGATCGAATCCTAAAAACAAAGTATGTCAGCCTAACACAGTTAAAATTTGGAACATACGATGCTGTAGTAAACTTTAATATTGGTAGAAAAAGTTCTATTTTAATTTATAAACAGTTAAACATGACACCTGGAAAATAAACATTAAGTTTGTGCGATAATCAAAATCGAAAACGTATTTATTTAGCTGGATATAAAAATCTAGAGCCACCCAGGAAGCAGCAAAAGTTTCTACGAGGGCTGTCAAAAGCATCAAACGACAAATATGAAAACTATGAAGGAAGTCGGTGTGCCCCTGTGTCCTTCTGAAACTTTATTTTAAACATAAATTAGTTCTATTTAATATTTTTGTGAAATTTTAAAATTTTTTTTCTGTTTTTGCGTTTATCTCAAAACAAGGTTTTTAAATGCCCCGGCTGTGATAACTTTGGAACCGCTTGGTGTTTCATGATGAAATTTTCAGTAATTGTCCTATTTTATGCCTTCTGTGATTTGAACCTCCACTTTTATGAAATACTTGACGGAACACGTTCTACGCCTATTTCAGTTGCATGATTTTGACTAAAATTCATTAAACGACAATATATTTGCCCCCTGAAGAACTAACTGACATATTTTTGATAAAATTTTAGGTTCAGATCACAGTTCAAAGTATTAGTGAATGGGAATTGCAGTATATTGCTTAAATATATATAGGTCTTCGGAAAAGTTAGCCGGGGCATTAACTGTTTTTTGGTTATATTTTCAATAAATTTTAGGTTACCATGGCAACAATGCACAATTATTAAAAATTTTCATTCTGAAATATAAAATTGTGACATAATATATTGTTTAAAATCAATTTTACTGTTTGAACATGAGTTTTAAAATTTTTAGGGTACTTCCCCTTTAACTGACCTTGTAACAGATAAATCATGCTGTCATTTAATTGAAAACAATGATAAACTTGAAAAAGAAATAAACGATTACAGTCTGCAATACTTTTAGGGCTACGAAAATAGTGCCATCGAATTTTTCTACCTTAATCAAAAAATGTTCCCGGTTTTGACACAAATTGCACGGGTAATATTTTCAGTGTCAGCGACACCGGTGCCATCAGAATGCTTAGTTAGTTCAATTGGTTTAATAGATACGGAGCCACCGAAGCGGCTGGCGCCGAGCTTATTGAACCTGTTAGTTTTTATTAAAGAAAACAAATAATTAAAAATATTTCTTTATCAAATAATGTTAAAAGAGTGCGAATTGAACTGAAATTTGTTTTCACTTATAATTCTTTGTAACTTAAAACACTTGTATCCTTTTTTTTTTTATCTGATGAGCTTTTTTACAAACAGCTTAATTAATGACAAGTTGTTACCTTTCCAGTCTTTATTTTCTTTTCCTGTCTGGAAAAAACACTAAAATTCAATCATTGAGCTTCCACCAGGGCAAACGCTAGTAGGTGCCACGTGGTGGGGTGCAATTAAAATTTTCGCTAAGTAAAAAATAAAGTCCTTGTTTTTTGACTGGTATTAAAGGTCTACATTTGCCGGGAAGGGAATGGAAGAAGTAAATAATTTTAAATTTAAGTAATCTTTCCCCGTCACTGAATGGTTTAGAATTTATAACTAAAGAGACTAATTTTATAGCCTTTTTTTTTTTTTAGGTGCCCTAAGAAGTCCTAATGGTCTTGTCACAGAGCACCGCGGAAGTGCATTTAACCAGGAAGTTCACGCCTCTTTCCTTACCGTGACGCAAAAATATGCTTAAAGCTTGCTTCAAACCTGGATCTCCTGATTATAAAGCAAGCGCTCTAACCATTGCGCCACAGCTGCACAATTTTAGACCTCGCAACAGTAGCATTTACTGTAAAGATAGTGCCTCTTTTTAACAAATCTTGTTGTCCAACAAACTAATTATAAATTTGCTTTATGCTTTTATTTTTCCGTAATTCGTCAAGAAACTGGTTGAGTTTTTTAGATGTTTTGAATCGGGTAGTGCTATATCCTGTCGTTCAAAAGTACAATTTCGATTTCACTAAAATCGCAGACCCCGAAAAAAGTTTACGCATGCGCTATTTTCGTCTAATTTAAAACGATATTAAACATAAAAATCGTGCGGCAACTTAGAGCTTAAGGTGAGTGCCATCTAATGTCATTCAAAAAGATATTTTCGTTTTAAACGCTGTTATGTGGTATTCATTATGTTGCCTTTCTTTATTTTTATGTTCTTCAACAACAAAAAAAATACATATATATATTTAGTTCATTTTTAAATCCATGTTCTTAAAATTTGGGTAATAACTGCATACTGTCGTTCAAAAGAACATTTTTGTTTTAAATGCATTTAAAACAAAAATGTCCTTTTGAACGACAATATGACATTAATAATAGTATGAAACCTATAATAGTATTAGGTGCTATTCATTATATTGCTTTTCTTTATGTTTATGTTCTTAAAGTTTGTGTAATAACTGCATTCTGTCGCTCAAAAGGACATTTTTTGTTTTAAATGCATTTAAAACAAAAATGTCCTTTTGAACGACAATATGACATTAATAATAGTATGAAACCTATAATAGTATTAGGTGCTATTCATTATATTGCTTTTCTTTATGTTTATGTTCTTAAAGTTTGTGTAATAACTGCATAATGTTGTTCAAAAGGACATTTTTGTTTTAAATGATGTTTTGTGCTATTCATTGTATTGACTTTCTTTATGATAAGGTTGTTAAACAGTTAAAATATTTATTTAGCTTCTATTTTAAATTCGTTTATATAATTCTTGACGATCGTTGCTATCTTCATTTAAAACATTCAGTGGGTAAAATTTGTTATTATCTTATATGATTCATACTCTTATGATACAACTTGTATCATACAAGAGTATTCCTATAGAATTACAAAATTTAAGTTTTACTATTTTCAGAAAAAATGGCGTCAGTTGAATTTACAGTACCTGTTGTCAAGCGTGTTTTTTCCACTTATGCAGATGTTTGTGCAAAAATTGGAGAGCTCGAAATGTTGCACACAGTACATTATAGTGTTACTTGTACAGGTAGCATGGAAAAGAACTTTGAAGGTTAGGAAATTAATTAAATAAGATGTAGATAAAGTTCTGTCTAACTGTAGCAAATGTTCAACTCTATTTCTTATGTTTTTTCTCCTGAAACATAGAAATAACTTTGATAAGTGTAATTTATTTTATTTAGAATTGTTTAAGAAAAAACACAAGTTGTTTTATGAGGGCAAAGAATTTTCCTACACCAGTGTACCATTCATTGTGTCGACACAAGCATCACTCGATTGTCAGCATGAAAAAGACAGAAATATTAGAAAAAAGATTCAGTACAGGGAAAAGAAAAATATAGAAGCTGTAAGTTTAACTAAAATTTTGTAAACTTATTTTACTTTACTCATAATTTTAAATATCTTTTCTGAAATAATGGTTATAAATACCTATATTATAAAGATTACAATTTTTTTTTAATATGTTTCTCTTTTTTTTTTTAGTATTTATTACTATCATATTCTTTAACATATTTATATTTATTTCTTAAACAACATATATGTTATTTTATATAAATTGTGTTTATTCATTTTAATGTATAAAGTACAGGTCATTATTGCAAAAAAATTAGAGTCATTTTGCAGGATACAAAAAAATTTGGTTGTCCTGCCATGGTTTATATAAAAGAATTTGTTGAATTTCCAGAGTTTAAGGTAGAACACAAGTTGTTTTATGAGGACAAAGATTTTTCCTACACCGGAGTACCATTCATTGTGTCAACACGAGCAACACTTGACTGTGAGCATGAAAAAGACAGAAATATTAGAAAAAAGGTTCAGTACATTTAGTGCCAATAATAATCTACAGAGCGCAAACAAACGTTACTTTCCAATAGATAAGACCATTTGAAATCATATGCTGAATGCGAGAAGAAAACTTTGCAGATCTTTGATAGATCAAGAATGTTTGCATGATAAAATAAATGAATGGCAAATAACTTTCCAAGAAGCAATGATAAAGTTTAGACCAAAAGGTGTAAATATAGTTAATGATCCTGAGCTTAAGGATTCATTGTTATTTATCTATTAAGATATGTGGCAGAAAAGATTACTCTTGAGTTATGGAAATTTTTCTTGATGCAACATACTGCACAACTAAGTATGCTCTACTACTTTTTTTTCTCGTTGTTAAAACAAACATTGATTATCAGGTTGTTGCCATTTTTGTTTGTGAAAACGAAACCACATCTGCTATCACAAAGCGCTTTTATGCATTTAAAAATGGAACCCTACATTTCAACCAAAGTTTTGTTTAACTGATTACTCAAATGAAGAAATAAGGTCATTGGAATCGGTCTTTCCAGGTAAGGACTGTTGCTTAATAATCCTGTTTTGTTTATTTTTTAGTGTTAACTCAATTGTTGTATAAACAAAACTCTTTTTATTTAGGCTGTAATGTTTTAATTTGCGACTTTCATCGAGAGCAGGCTTGGGAGAGATGGCTTTCAAAACTGCTAATGGATGTTGTACTGCTAAAGATGCACTTAAGTCAAAACTGCATAAAATTGCTCATGCAACTACAGAAGAAATTTGCCAAAATGCTGTAGAAGTGTTAAAAGATTCTGAAGGGTCGAAAAATAGCCCAAAATTAGCAGAATATTCAAACAGCACATGTTATGTAACCAAAAGGTTAAATAATAGTGAAAAATAAAAACAAAATTGTTTTTATTTTTTATAACATGTATACCAAATACATGTCAAAAAATATAAAAACAATTTTGGTTTTATTTTATATCCATCCTTTAGCAGGACTTCATAAAAATGATTATTTATAAAGTATTTTTTGATTCTTTTATTATTAATTTTATTAGAGCGTTTCCATTGCTTTTAGTGTTAATATTGTCGTTTAGAGATGGGTATTTGCTTTTCGGCGACAACGCTTCTTGCGAAATATTATTACTAACAATGGCATTAATAGACAAAACCAATCTTTAAAATACAGTTTATTTAGAAAGAAGAAAAAATTCTTCTTTGACAGCTATGCTTAGTATTTGTATTGAGGAATTCCTACCTCACAACTATGAAAAGTTTGTAATTTTTATGTTAATTGTGCTACAACCGTTTATATAATAGTACTGGTGATTTTATTTTAAAAATTAATAGCAATAAATGTATTAATAATGTAACTGTTGCCATTACTGTGTCGTTAAATTGGATTTGATTAAATCTTGTCTAACTAGACAATTTTCTTTCATTTAGCTATGCTGATAAAAATAGGAGAGCTCATTCATCTTACAGAAAATATAAGGCTAACATTCCAGCATATTTGACAAATTGTCCACAACCTTTAGTAAAACATTGCATGAAAATGATAGACAAAGTCATAAGCCTCGATTTAGTCAGAGTTAGTGCAGTAACAGACAGGTTATACAATGTTACTTCATTTCAAAGTAATAGTAGAGAAACTTACGAATGCAATCTTGGTGATGCAAACCAATATCCAAGTTGTTAGTATTCTGCTTGGTTATGTGGTGCATATCCGTGCAATCATTTTTTTGCTATTTTTATTAAAAAAAATCTGCCATGGTCTGATTTTGAACCCTTCTATGGAGAATCAGCATATTTTTTGCTTGACCTATTGTCAGATGACAGTGTTTTTATAGATTTGGCTTCAAACAATATATCTGATATAATAAGTTAAAAAAAACTAAGTAACCATGGCTTAACTCGAAGCCTTTAACCATGGATTACTTTAGCAATTTTAACCTCGATAAAAAAATGAAACAATGTATTTAATGAATATATTGTTTCGTTTTTTTATCGAGGTTGAAATTGCTGAAACTAAAAGAATTAGTTTGTCATGAAATCTTCATGACAAACTAATTCTTGAAAAAACTTACAAAACCTGTAGAAATTTACTTGTAACACTTATTCGAAGAAGCAAAAAAAACCACTTTTCTCACTACTATACTACCAATAGCATTAGTTTGAGAGCAACGTGGAAGGGTTTTAGAACTCTTTTAAATATACGTTCGAATGATATCTCATATACATCTTGTATATCTTCAAACAACACCATTATCAATGATCAAGTTAAAATCTCGGAAATTTTCAACTCCTTTTTTATTTCAATCCCTGAGGAACTGCAAAAAAATATTCATTCATCTCATACTGACTTCCATAAATATTTAAAAACATCAAACCCTGACACTTTTTTCATTAAATCTACTGAAAAAAATGAAATAATATCAGTTATTCTTTCTCTAAATGATGGCAAGGCTTCTGGTCCAAACAGCATTCCAACCTTTATTCTAAAACTTCTTGCAAATTATATTTCCTCAGTACTTGCTAAACTATTTAATCTCTTATTCGCTACTGGTATATTCCCTAATATTTTAAAAACTGCATCTGTTAAACCAATCCATAAAATGGACTCAAAACTTGACTGAAATAACTATAGACCAATATCATTATTATCAAATATCAGCAAAATTCTTGAAAAATTAATGTATTCTCTTATCTATCACTTTCTTGATAATTCTAAGTTTCTCTACGGCCGTCAGTTTGGATTTCGTTTAAAACACTCTACTTCCCATGCACTTATTAGCATTACTGAAATGATTCGTGGTGCAATTGATAGTGGTTCTTTTGCCTGTGGTGTCTTTATTGATCTCCAAAAAGTATTTGATACAGTTGACTATAAGATTTTAACTGAAAAATTGTATCACTATGGTATACGGGGTATCGCTAATGATTGGTTTTCATCCTATATTAACAATCGCACTCAGTTTGTCTCGATAAATGGATTTCAATCGACATGTAAAGCTATTAAGTATGGTGTACCACAGGTTTCTGTTCTAGGACCTTTACTTTGCCTCACTCTATAAATAATTCGATTGTTCATCATTTCGCTGACGACACTAATCTTCTATGCATAAAAAAATCACTCGGGCAGCTTTGTAAAAAAGTTAATTCAGATCTCCATCATTTGTGTCATTGGTTAAATAGTAACCGTCCTTTCCTAAATATCAATAAAACTGAATTTATTATTTTTCACCCTCCAAAAAAAAAGATTGATAGTAATAATGTGAAAATTAGAATTAATGGTAAAAGACTTTTCCTATCTAAATATATAAAATACCTCGGGATATTTCTCGACAAAAACCTATCATGGTATTATCAACTAATTCAATTAAATAAAAAACTCTCACGTTCCAATAATATGCTGTCATTAATACGACACTATGTTTCCCAACATGTTTTAATATCAATTTACTATTCCTTGTTCTTCTCACATCTAAGTTATTGTTGCACTGTTTGGGATCAAACAGGTAGGTTTCTATTACATCGTATAAACAGTTTACAACGCACTTCCTTAAAAATTATGATATTTTTTCCCTTACGATCTAATATCGAAAATTGGTTTTCTGAAATAAAAATTCTAAAATTTCAAGATCTTGTAAAGCTTTATAATAGTCTCTTTGTGATTGATTTTCTTCAAAATAAGCTACCAAATTCGTTCAATAATTTTTTTATTAAAACAAGTGACGCACACAAATATTAAACTCGAAATACTGAAAATTTTAACTTGCACGCTTCCTTTTTCAGCACTATCAAGTATGGCAAGCTCTCTATTAAAAATCAATATATTTCTCACTGGAACCAAATAATATTATTTATAAAAAAAGAGATCTTAACTAAATAATCTTTTATTACTAACATTCTTCATCTCAATCGAAACCAAATTAAGAAATTTATATTTGAGTATATATTTAATGAATACTCTACTAATATTACTATTATCATTAATTTATCTTTGTTTTTTAAATCTTATAAATATTATTTAAATGATAGTAATAGTGATTCAATTGTAGTAATAGTTTTTATGGTTATTGTCCTAATTTTTGCAATTGTTATGTTTATTTTATTAATTTCTGTTGTAGTTATAAACTTCACTATAATTATTTTTACCATTAGTTATAATTTTTAGTAAAGTTATCATGATATAGTTACTATTTGTTTTTTTGTTCACATTATTATTAGTATTATTATTTTTATTATACTGTTATTGTAATTATTAATATCGTCTTCATTTATTTGTGCTTTGTTTTCCTTTCTTTTTTTTTTTTTTTTTTTTTTCTTATTTATAATTCTTTCTGTGTTTTATTTGTTTTTTTTTTGTTTTTTTTTCAGGTGTCAATCCATTGACTAGTTTTTAACTATATGAGTGACACCTAACCTTATTTATGTGAGTTTATAAATATTATTGTAAATTTTCATATTTTATGGTTAAATAAATGGATTATATTATCTTATATATTATATAAGTCTGAATAGCCTTAAAGATGCAAAACCACTGGAGGAATCTGTGCCATCTGAACATAATCAGCTAATACATAGTACTCATTGTATTAACAGTAAAGTCTTAAAACTTGATCAAAATGTAGCAGATGGTTTCTCACAGGCAAGACACACACCAGCAGCATGTCGCGAGCTCCTAAATGCAATAATAAAAATGACATATTTATGTGACTCTCAAATAGCTACAGACAATCTGTTTGATGAACTTTCTAAACTTCAAACAAGCTTTGCAAAAACTATTAAAAGCGAGCAATGGGTTATTATAATGGGTTTAATGAGTTAAAGAAACAGGAACTTGGGCCAAGTCAGATTCAAAATTAACAGATCTTGTTAATCTTCCTGTTCGACACAAAAGGAAAATGTTCAAAAGAGTTGGTTTGAAACATGACAAGATCAAGGCAGCCTCAAATATCGATGTGCTATTAAAAGCAAAAGATGAATCTTGTATGACTGAGATTTTAACTAATCATGTAATTGATGAAAATTGTGAAATGTTTAGAGTACCCAATGAATCAAGCAAAACAATTGTCGATAGTGTATGTAAAGTAAGATCTAATATTTGCCAAGAGTTAGACAAAGACAACATTGCTAATGATAATTTCCAACTTAAAAGGGATGTGCACTCTACTCAGCAACTGAAATGCTCGTTGATTGGAGATTTAGAAACGGATGACATGGGAAAAGGAAAAATGATAAATGATAAGGTCATTCACTTTTTTCAACAAATGATGTCAATTCAGTTTAACATTAACATTGGCCTGCAGGATCCAATTAAAAGAAAAGTTATGTCTTTTGATATATGTCCAAGCAATCCATTTGTGCAAATTCTTCATGATGGTAATCTACATTGGGTGTGTGTTACCACATATGATTGCAAGGTCTCTATGCTATTGCGTGGGATCGACAGGTACTTGAAGCAAATAAAATACCACCAAGTACTCTTATGTTTGAGCAAAGTAAAATGAGGATTCATCTTCTTAACTGTATGCTAAACAACCGGTTAGGTGTTTTCCCAACTGCCATTACTCCTTCTTTGTTTAGAAGATGTGTAGCAAAGAATTTCCACCTTCCTCTACATTGCTCATGTCGCATGTTTTGAATCCTTGAAGATGAGCACATTTTTAATTGGTACGTTATCATTTATATTTAACTTTAATATTGGTTGAGTGAACATATTAACTTAGCATGGCAATGTTCTTAGTGATCGTTTCCCTATAAATTTTTTACTTTACATTTTAAGATATAATTGAAATCTATTTTTCTATTTATAACGTCTAATGAATTTGTTTTTGCAGGCAAATGGCTCAATGCTGTCTTTGTAAAAAATGGTTTCTTCGTTAGTGTCAAAAAATTTCACTGTGTGCTCATGAAAAGAAGGATGTAATATGGAACTGTTATAATTGCCAGATGCACGCAGCATAAAACAGAGGTTTGCTCTGTTAATAAATGTCATAAGTTGTTAAGGTAACCCAATATATTAAACTGTAAAAATTATAGTTGGTTATTGTTACGAAGGTTATTATTATTTAAAGTATTATAATAGATATTGAGATATGCTTTTTTATATAAATTTTCGTTGTTACATTTTATATTTTCAAAATCTCAGTTTTAAATTGACAAGCACACAGTAAATTGTTTATTTACAAAAAAATTTAAATTTGAACCTCTTATTACTTGCAGTTTAGGGTTTTAGTATTCAATGTTTCTTCTATAGCACTGAAATTAAATGAAATAGCTCCATTCTTGCATTTCTGTTGCTGTTATAGTAATACATAAAGCTGGGAAATAATACCAGTTATTGAATATGCATATAGCTTGGTAATGATACTAGTAATCCGATTGGTGTTATTGTATATGCATATAGCTTGGTGATGATACCAGCAATCCAATTGTTGTTACTGGAAATGCATATAGCTTGGTGATGATACCAGCGATCCAATTGTTGTTATTGGAAATGCATATAGCTTTGTCATGATACCAGCAATCCAGTTGTTGTTATTGGAAATGCATACAGCTTGGTGATGATACCAGCAATCCAATTGTTGTTACTGGAATTGCACATAGCTAACTTTTTAATAGCACTTGTAAATTTTTTTTTTAATATTTTTTCTCTATATTTGAAGTGGTACTCTCAAGTACTTAATACATATCGAAGTAGAAATGAAAGAGGGTAAGAAAATAATGCTTATAATGAAAGGGGTGGAAAATATTTTACAAAATCCAACAGGGGTTGTATTTATTTTTAGTTCCAATAAATGGGGTTTGGATTGAGTTACATCTAAATTGCATAACTGTGGTTGTAATAATTTCAATTGGATTTAATATGCAAGCTACATGGTAAGTTAAATTTTGCCTAAAATTGGGATTTAGTTTTAGATTTAGGCATGCAGTTTATTCGTTTTTACTAAGTAATTAATTAATACCGTTGGTATTAATTAATTAATACCGCCGCATAAATAAGGTCAGTTATAGTGAAATATTTAAAAAAAAATTAATAAACGTCCCTTCCCGTGTATTAAGCATCTGAGACTATACTATATGGACATCATGATCGACTTGCACTGTTAGTAATAAACTGTTTTACTATGTCGCAACGTATATTGCACTGCAATACCATAAAAACTTTACTTCTTCTTATTAGCAAACAGCAAATATTGGCGCTATATGATGCAAGTTTTATGTATAAATCTGTTATCACATTTTTTTTTTTTAAATTTTTTTTTTTTTTTTAGGTGCCCTAAGAAGTCCTTACGGTCTTGTCACAGAGCACCGCAGAGGTGCATTTAACCAGGAAGTTTTATTATTACTATAACAGCTTTATTTATTACTATAACAACAAAAATTTATATAAAAAAGCATATCTCAATATCTATTATAATACTTTCAATGATAATAACCTTCGTAACAATAACCAACTATAATTTTTACAGTTTAATATATTGGGTTACCTTAACAACTTATGACATTTATTAACAGAGCAAACCTCAGTTTTATGCTGCATGCATCTGGCAATTATAACAGTTCCATATTACATCTTCCTTTTCATAATTACACAGTGGAATTTTTTGACACTCACGATGAAACCATTTTTTACAAAGACAGCATTGAGTCATTTGCCTGCAAAAACAAATTCATTAGAAGTTATAAATAGAAAAATAGAATTCAATTATATCTTAAAATGTATAGTAAAAAATTTATAGGGAAACAATTACTAAGAACATTGCCATGCTAAGTTAATATGTTCACTCAACCAATATTAAAGTTAAATATAAATGATAACGTACCTATTAAAAATGTGCTCATCTTCAAGGATCCAAAACATGCGACATGAGCAATGTAGAGGAAAGTGGAAATTCTTGGCTACACATCTTCTAAACAAAGACGGAGTAATGGCAGTTGGGAAAACATCTAACTGGTTGTTTAGCATACAGTTAAGAAGATGAATATTTAGATGGGAAAAGTCTTTTACCATTAATTCTAATTTTCACATTATTACTATCAATCTTTTTTTTTGGAGGGTGAAAAATAATAAATTCAGTTTTATTGATATTTAGGAAAAGACGGTTACTATTTAACCAATGACACAAATGATGGAGACTTGAATTAACTTTTTTACAAAGCTGCCCGAGTGATTTATTTATGCATAGAAGATTAGTGTCGTCAGCGCAATGATGAACAATCAAATTATTTATAGAGTGAGGCTAAGTAAAGGTCCTAGAACAGAAACCTGTGGTACACCATACTTAATAACTTTACATTTCGATTGAAATCCAAAAATCGAATCAAACTAAGTACGATTGTTTTTATAGGATGAAAACCAATCATTAGCGATACCCCGTATACTATAGTGATACAATTTTTCAGTTAAAATCTTATAGTCAACTGTATCAAATACTTTTTGGAGATCAATAAAGACGCCACAGGCAAAAGAACCACTATCAATCGCACCACGAATCATTTCAGTAATGCTAATAAGTGCATGGGAAGTAGAGTGTTTTAAACGAAATCCAAACTGACGGCCGTAGAGAAACTTAGAATTATCAGGAAAGTGGTAGATACAAGAACACATTAATTTTTCAAGAATTTTGCTGATATTTGATAATAATGATATTGGTCTATAGTTATTTCAGTCAAGTTTTGAGTCCATTTTATGGATTGGTTTAACAGATGCAGTTTTTAAAATATTAGGGAATATACCAGTAGCGAATAAGAGATTAAATAGTTTAGCAAGTACTGAGGAAATATAATTTGCAAGAAGTTTTAGAATAAAGGTTGGAATGCTGTTTGGACCAGAAGCCTTGCCATCATTTAGAGAAAGAATAACTGATATTATTTCATTTTTTTCAGTAGATTTAATGAAAAAAGTGTCAGGGTTTGATGTTTTTAAATATTTATGGAAGTCAGTATGAGATGAATGAATATTTTTTTGCAGTTCCTCAGGGATTGAAATAAAAAAGGAGTTGAAAATTTCCGAGACTTTAACTGGATCATTGATAATGGTGTTGTTTGAAGATATACAAGATGTATATGAGATATTATTTGAACGTATATTTAAAAGAGTTCTAATACCCTTCCACGTTTCTCTTAAACTAATGCTATTGGTAGTATAGTAGTGAGAAAAGTGGTTTTTTTTGCTTCTTCGAATAAGTGTTACAAGTAAATTTCTATAGGTTTTGTAAGTTTTTTCAAGAATTAGTTTGTCATGAAGATTTTTTGTTTTAAGGAACTTCTTAAATATATTGTTTTGTTTCTTTATCGAGGTTAAAATTGCCAAAGTAATCCATGGTTTTAGGCTTTGAGTTAAGCCATGGTTACTTAGTTTTTTTAACTTATTATATCAGATATATTGTTTGAAGCCAAATTTATAAAAACACTGTCATCTGTCAATGGGTCAAGCAAAAAATATGCTGATTCTCCATAAGAGGGATCAAAATTAGACCATGACAGATTTTTTTCAATAAAAATGACAAAAAAAATGTTTGCACGGATATGCACCGTATAACCAAGCGGAATACTAACAACTTGGCAATTGGTTTGCATCACCAAGATTGCATTCGTAAGTTTCTCTACTATTACTCTGAAATGAAGCAACATTGTATAACCTGTCTGTTACTGCACTAACTATGACTAAATCCAGGCTTATATTTTTGTCTATCACTTTCATGCAATGATTTACAAAAGGTTGTGGACGATTTGTCAAATTTGCTGGAATGTTAGCCTTATATTTTCTGTAAGATGAATGGGCTCTCCTACTTTTATCAGCACAGCTAAATGAATGGAAATTGTCTAGTTAGACAAGATTTAATCAAATTCAATTTAACGACACAGTAATGGCAACAGTTACATTAGTTATACATTTATTACTATTTATTTTTAAAATAAAATCACCAGTACTATTATATAAAGGGTTGTAGCACAATTAACGTAAAATTTCCAAACACTTTATAGTTGTGAGGTAGGAATTCCTCTATACAAATACTAAGCATAGCTGTCAAAGAAGAATTTTTTTCTTTTTCGAAAAAAACTGTATTTTAAAGATTGGTTTTATCTTTCAATGCCATTGTTAGTATTAATATTTCACAAGAAGCGTTGTCGGCGAAAAGCAAATACCCATCTCTAAACGACAACATTAACACTAAAAGCAATGGAAATGCTGTAATAAAATTAAAAATAAAAGAATCAAAAAACATATAAATATCATTTTTATGAAGTCCGCCTAAAGAATGGATATAAAATAAAACCAAAATTGTTTTTATATTTTTTGACTTGTATTTCGTATACATGTTATAAAAAATAAAAACAATCTTATTTTTATTTTTCACTATTATTTAACCTTTTCTTCGGAATCTTTTAACGCTTCTACAGCATTTTGGCAAATTTCTTCTGTAGTTGCATGAGCAATTTTATGCAGTTTTGACTTAACTGCATCTTTAGCAGTACAACATCCATTACCAGTTTTGGAAAGCCATCTTTCCCAAGCCTGCTCTTGATGAAAGTCACAAATTAAAACATTACAGCCTAAATAAAAAGAGTTTTGTTTATACAACAATTGAGTTAACACTAAAAAAATAAATAAAACAGGATTATTAAGCAACAGTCCTTACCTGGAAAGACCGATTCCAATGACCTTATTTCTTCATTTGAGTAATCAGTTAAACAAAACTTTGGTTGAAATGTAGGGTTCCATTTTTAAATGCATAAGAGCGCTTCTGTGACAGCAGATGTGGTTTCGTTTTCACAAACAAAAATGGCAACAACCTGATAATTAATGTTTGTTTTAACAACCAGAAAAAAGAGTGGTAGAGCATACCTAGTTGTGTGGTATGTTGCATCAAGAAAAATTAACTCATTTCCATAACTCAAGAGTAATCTTTTCTACCACATATCTTGATAGATAAATAACAATGAATCCTTAAGCTCAGGATCATCAACCATATGTACACCTTTTGGTCTAAACTTTATCACTGCTTCTTGGAAAGTTATTTGCCATTCATTTATTTTATCATGCAAACATTCTTGATCTATCAAAGATCTGCGAAGTTTTCTTCTCGCATTCAGCATATGGTTTCGAATGGTCTTATCTATTGGAAAGTAACGTTTGTTTGCGCTCTGTAGATTATTATTGTTACTAAATGTACTGAACCTTTTTTCTAATATTTCTGTCTTCTCCATGCTGACAGTCGAGTGTTGCTCGTGTTGACACAATGAATGGTACTCCGGTGTAGGAAAATTCTTTGTCCTCATAAAACAACTTGTGTTCTTACTCAAACAATTCTAAATAAAATAAATAACACTTATCAAAGTTATTTCTATGTTTCAAGGGAAATAACATAAGAAATAGAGTTGAACATTTGCTACAGTTAGACAGAACTTTATCTACATCTTATTTAATTAATTTCCTAACCTTCAAAGTTCTTTTCCATGCTACCTGTACAAGTAACACTATAATGTACTGTGTGCAACATTTCGAGCTCTCCAATTTTTGCACAAACATCTGCATAAGTGGAAAAAACACGCTTGACAACAGGTACTGTAAATTCAACTGACGCCATTTTTTCTGAAAATAGTAAAACTTAAATTTTGTAATTCTATAGGAATACTCTTGTATGATACAAGTTGTATCATAAGAGTATGAATCATATAAGATAATAACAAATTTTACCCACTGAATGTTTTAAATGAAGATAGCAACGATCGTCAAGAATTATATAAACGAATTTAAAATAGAAGCTAAATAAATATTTTAACTGTTTAATAACGTTATCATAAAGAAAGACAATACAATGAATAGCACAAAGCATCATTTAAAACAAAAATATCCTTTTGAACAACATTATGCAGTTGTTACACAAACGTTAAGAACATAAACATAAAGAAAAGCAATATAATGAATAGCACCTAATACTATTATAGGTTTCATACTATTATTAATGTCATATTGTCGTTCAAAAGGACATTTTTGTTTTAAATGCATTTAAAACAAAAAATGTCCTTTTGAGCGACAGTATGCAGTTATTACACAAATTTTAAAAATATAAACATAAAGAAAAGCAATATAATGAATAGCACCTAATACTATTATAGGTTTCATACTATTATTAATGTCATACTGTCGTTTTAACGACAGAATGCAGTTATTACACAAATTTTAAGAACATGGATTTAAAAGTGAACTAAATATATATATGTATATTTTTTGTTGTTGAAGAACATAAAAATAAAGAAAGGCAACATAATGAATAGCACATAACAGCATTTAAAACGAAAATATCTTTTTGAATGACATTAGGTGGCACTTACCTTAAGCTTTAAGTTGCCGCACGATTTTTATGTTTAATATTGTTTTAAATTAGACGAAAATAGCGCATGCGTAAACTTTTTTCGAGGTCTGCGTTTTTAGTGAAATCGAAATTGTACTTTTGAACGACAGGATATAGCAGAAACTGATTCAAAACATCTAAAAAACTTTACCAGTTTCTTGACTAATTAGGGAAAAAAAAAAGCATGAAGCAAATTTATAATTAGTTCGTTGGAGTACAAGATTTGTTGAAAAGAGGCACTATCTTTACAGTAAATGCTACTGTTGCAAGCTCTAAAATTGTGCGGCCATGGTGCAGTGGTTAAAGCGCTTGCCTTATAATCAGGAGATCCAGGAGATCCAGGTTCGAAGCAACTTTATATAAGTATTTATATATATATATATAAGTATTTATATATATATTATTTATATATATATATATACTTTATATATATACATAAGCTTGCTTCGAACCTGGAGATCCAGGTTCGAAGCAAGCTTTAGGCATATTTTTGCGTCACGGTGAGGAAATAGGCGTGAACTTCCTGGTTAAATGCACTTCCACGGTGCTCTGTGACAAGACCATTAGGACTTCTTAGGGCACCTAAAAAAAAAAAAGGCTATAAAATTAGTCTCTTTAGTTATAAATTCTAAACCATTCAGTGACGGGGAAAGATTACTTAAATTTAAAATTATTCACAACTTCCATTCCCTTCCCGGCAAATGTAGACCTTTTAGACCAGTCAAAAAACAAGGACTTTATTTTTTACATAGCGAAACTTTTAATTAAACCCCACCAGGTGACAACTACTAGCGTTTGCCCTGGTGGAATCTCAATGATTGAATACTGGTGTTTTTTCCAGACAGGAAAAGAAAATGAAGACTGGAAAGATAACAACTTGTCATTAAATAAGCTTTTTGTAAAAAAGCTCATCAGATAAAAAAAAAAGAATACAAGTGTTTTAAGTTACAAAGAATTATAAGTGAAAACAAATTTCAGTTCAATTCGCACTCTTTTAACATTATTTGATAAAGAAATATTTTTAATTATTTATTTTCTTTAATAAAAACGAACTGCTTCAATGAGCTCGACGCCAGCCGGTTTGGTGGCTCCGTATTTATTACACCGGTTGAACTAAATAAGCATTCTGATGGCACCGGTGTCGCTGACACTGAAAATATTTCCCGTGCAATTTGTGTCAAAACCGGGAACAATTTTTGATTAAGTTAGAAAAATTCGATGGCACTATTTTCGTAGCCCTAAAAGTATTGCAGACTGTAATCGTTTATTTTTTTTTCAAGTTTATCATTGTTTTCAATTAAATGACAGCATGATTTATCTGTTACAAGTTCAATTAAGGGGGAAGTACCCTAAAAATTTTAAAACTCATGTTCAAACAGTAAAATTGATTTTAAACAATATATTATGTCAAAATTTTATATTTCAGAATAAAAACTTTTAAAAATTGTGCTATGTTGCCATGGTAACCAAAAAATATTGAAAAAATAACCAAAAAACAGTAAATGCCCCGGCTAACTTATATGAAGATCTACATAAATTCAAGCAATATACTGCAATTCCTTTTAACTCATACTTTGAATTCTTTGAACTGTGATCTGAACCTAAAGTTTTATGAAAAATATGACGTTAGTTCATCAGGGGGCAAATATATTGTCGTTTAATGAATTTTGGTCAAAATCATGCAACTGAAATAGGCATAGAACGTGTTCTGTCTAGTATTTGATAAAAGTGGAGGTTCAAATCACAGAAGGCATAAAATAGGACAATTACTGAAAATTTCATCATGAAACACCAAGCGGTTCCAAAGTTATCACAGCCGGGGCATTTAAAAACCTTGTTTTGAGAAAAACGCAAAAACAGAAAAAAAATTTTAAAATTTCAAAAAATATATATATAATAGAACTAAGTTATGTTTAAAATGAAGTTTCAGAATGACTCTGGGGCACACCGACTTTCTTCATAGTTTTCATATTTGTCGTTTGATGCTTTTGACAGCCCTCGTAGAAACTTTTGCTGCTTCCTGGATGGCTCTAGATTTTTATATCCAGCTAAATAAATACGTTTTCGATTTTGATTATCGCACAAACTTAATGTTTATTTTCCAGGTGTCATGTTTAACTGTTTATAAATTAAAATAGAACTTTTTCTACCAATATTAAAGTTTACTACAGCATCGTATGTTCCAAATTTTAACTGTGTTAGGCTGACATACTTTGTTTTTAGGATTCGATCCCAAATCACCAATTCATTGTATTTAGACTTTCGTTTTGATTTTGTGTCTGCCCATGCAAACATTTACGTAAAAAAGACTCCTCAATTAAATCTGCAAATATTGGTTTTAAATGTTTTATAATTGATAGTGGAAACGCTGCACCTGGTTTGTACGTTGATTTGCCAGTTGCTTTCTGATATCTGCACCAACTGTTTTCACCAATTGGAAAGTGTGTGCCAGTAATTTTCCTTTGATAAGGCAACATGAAAGTGTAGCATGAATAGATTTCTTCATGCTTTGTAGATTGTTTTTATTACTTTTTACCTCAATCCCTTAATAATTCTGAAGCTTATCAATAAGACTGTTTGTTAACTTTCCACGGCCACAGAGGTATTTCATGTTTTTTTTTAATGTTCTTAGACGTGTCCCTACTCGTTTCTGAATATGCCCAACACATTTTAACTTTTCAACTTTAACACCAGGATAAGTAAATTTCACAGCTGGATAAATTTTACCGTCACCATTTCAATAAAGTTTAATATACTGCAATCTGTATTATTTGACAGATCTACTAAATATGCGTTTACATGCGAGGCACCCGTCACTTCCATACTTTCTGCTGAGCCAATACAATTTACGATACAACTATGAAATTTGAAGCAATTTTTGTAGCTCTCTGAATTCTTAGATTTTAAATCTTTGCGTAGTTGACATTGCTTACAAAGTCTACTCCTTGGCTCAACATCTAACACTTTTCCATTATCCATCGACAATGTTGTCACGACTCCGTTCGGTTAACTGTATCATCTACGCTGCCAAGTTCCATTAGTTGAAGCTCCAGTATCAACAATGTTGTTGCTATTACCTTTTATTTCTTTTGCAGCTTGAAGCATTGTTTCTTTAGCAACTGTAGTAACAGCATCAGTAATAACCTTTACAGAACCATTGTAATTTTTTTACTCATCGGAATTGAGAGGTTCATTAATGCAGAAAACTTTTCAAGTCATGAATACCCTTGCCCAATTGATCTCATGCTATATCCGATACATAGAATAATATCATGAGTGCGGTTACAAACTTTAGATGTATTGAAATCTTTTCTATATCCACAAACACTGCAACAACATATTAAATTCGAAGCATATCCTTTTTTTCACAAAGTTTTCTTTCAATACTAAGCTATTATTGTGTATTCTGTGGGCAACATAAAGATTTATACATAGTGTTTAAATTTTCAGCATCAATTATTTTATAAACATTTGTTTTTTCATCATTTTTATTTGTAACACTATTTTTAATATTTTCAGTTCTTCAAGATCAGCCGTACTTGAAGAACTAGTATCAATGTCTGAATACTTTTTTGATTTTTTTCATTGATGGTGGTGATGATAAAGTGTATTGGTTACCACAAAAAACTCTTTTCTTTCCAGTAACTCTAGTTCTTCGCTTGACTTTTCTTCCCATAATTAAGACTTATTTTTTTTACAATTTGATAAAATATGTTCTTATTACACTTAACAACTCATAACAAAGTAAATATTTGCATTTTAGGAATTTTTAAAAACTAAAATAATTAGAGGCAATCGAGTCAAATTTAATTTAAGCAGAGTAGATATTTAAAGTAAAAATGAAGTAATAAAGCCTTAATTATAAGCAGATTTATAACTTTATGTGAGCCTCTGAAAAAGCAGATAAGCAGAAGCTTTATCGTTGCTATGTCCGTTGCTATGGTTAAACTTGATGAGTATGGTTCAAAAAATTGGAATTACTCCACTTTCCTGACATTGTTTACAAAATCTCTTTGTTTCATTGTGTTCTACATTAATTTTTTTTCCTAAACAAACAAAAATTTTTTTTTAAATTTTTACTTAATTTATGGGGTACTTCCCCCTTAAGTTGATTGGCTTTCGTCTTTTGTTGTTAACGAAAGTAGTAGCATTTGCAAATGGTGACGTTGACGATTGCTGAAATGTTTTTATGGTATTGTCAGCTGAGCTGTTTGATGAGTTTAAAGTGTTATTCAAACAATTTGTTTCAATTGTTATATCGATTTCTTCGGATTCTTTTAGGTGCTTTTAAAAAAATATTTTTAGAAACATTTTTGCCTTTGTAATGCACTATATCTGTCGATATCATTTTTGATTAACTCAAATTTACGAAATTTGAAATCAAGAAAAGTAGCTGCTAAGAAAAAACTCATTAGCAAAAATGTTTTTAAAACGCCCTTTTAGAGACCTTAATAATTCCTTTTGAAAAGTCTTAACTAGTTCTGTAAAAATGTGTTGCGATTCAAGTATTCCATTTAGAGGAGAATACAACGTTGGAAACAGAAATGTTACTGTAACATATTTCTTTCCGCTAAAAGTTTTGTTAGCTCTTTAATTGGGTGTAACAAATCACATAAATCCCCCTGCACCTAAAATTCATTAGCAGTGGGAAGATAGTCTTTTATTTTTTGGTATTCGATGCTTTTGATATCCATCGCAGTTTTATTTGTTAATATAGATTCAATCATATCGAATTGGCTATGCCAGCGAATAGCTATATCCTGTACTAACTTTATTTTAGTTTCATATTGAAGTGTTTCTTGAACTTCTCTTAACTTTTTTTGTAACATCTCTAAATGCTAAAATAAACCAACAATGTGCCTACAGGATGAAATTAACTTGGCGATTTCCAATTTGCCTTCCTTAATTTTTTCAATTTCCTTAACTTTGCTTTTTGTAATTCCTTTATTAATTAATTTTTCATTACAGTTGTAATCTTTTACTTCGTAACGCTCTGAACCATTTTTTACTTTTTTTAATTTTACACCTCTCGTGTTTAGAAGATCGTTAACCACAAGATTTAAACAATGACCAGCACATGGAATCTTAAGAACATTATCATCAAATTTATTTACTGCAGAGAAAATTTTTGTACCTGAGTCAGTAACTAGTGCAAAAATCTTATTTATGATCGACCATTCACTTAAGATTTTGTTTAACGTATTAAATAGATATTCAGCTGTGTTCACTTGAGACATAAACCTAAGATATAGGTTTCGGTCAACCAGAATCATATTATTGTCAATAAAATGACAAGTCACACCGAGCTAGCTGTTTTTACTCAATAATGACCAAACATCACAAGTAATTGTGATGAAAATCTAAGCATTAAAATTGATCTTAAATTGTCCGTAATTGATGAAAATAATTTTTTGCTCACTGTATTTATGCATGGCATTTTGTAGCTTTTGTTTGACTCAATAACTAAGTTTATATAATCTAGATGACGTACTGTCGAAATCGGCTGATCAGTATCAACAATAAAATTCATCAATAACTTGTTTAATTCTTTATGACCAGTCTCTTCAAAACTATTTTCATTACCGCTCTCAATATCGGATATATCGTCATCGTTGAGTAAAGTTATTGATTTTTTAGATATTTTTGAAATAATTGCATTAAACAATTGATAAATGAATCCCATTTATCAACTGTTTAATGCAATCCCATTGATCAATTGATAAATGGGATTGCATTGAACTGGTCGAACTGTTGTAAGGTAAAATCTTATAACGTATGCTGCATTTTGCTTGATTCTTTTGGTCTTTTTCGAAATATGTCCAAACGAAGCTTCGTTTTCTTATTCCTTTCTTAATTACGGATTTATTTGTTTTTGACACGTTTATTCAAACTAAAAAGCAAGTAGTTTTTTTACTCGTACGCATACAACAAATATTAGTAAATTATTATCTTATGTTATTAGTAAATGTGTAACACATGTTACTTTACTTAGGTTACCGAGCGATTAAAAAGATTATTATAATTTAGTTACATTTTAGAGTTATGTAACAAAAAGATTGCTAAGGTAAAAATATAATTGTTAGAAATCGTTGTAAATCTCATCTAAATAACCACTAGAGAGTAATTAGCCGGATACGTTGCAACAATAATTTCATATACTTGCGTTTGAGGCCCTCAGGGAATTGCGCATTACAACTTTTAAACTTCATAACTTTATCGTTTAGATATAAAGCGCACGAACTTTTATGTAAATTCTAAATCTAAGATTTAAACTTACGCTATGCAAATTAAAAATTAAAAATTGATGTTGCCATTGACTTCGACTAAATTGACTAAAAGTCTACTAGTCGAAATTAATCGACTTTGAAAAATCTAATAGTGGATCAAATCGACTTTGGATTATCTACTAATTGACTAAAAGTCAATTTAGTCGAATGGTACTTATACGTGCATTTCTAATATCTTTTTATTTAATTGAACATTATAAATCTTTTTAATTTTATTTTGTTAACAAAAGCCAATATGTTAAATAGAATGCAGTTTTTTCAGAGCCGGAATAAAATATTTGCCCCCCTTCCTTTTCTATTAAATTAAAAAATTAAATATGGTATCTTCCTCCATCCCAATGACTTCTCTCCTAATCCAGCACTAAGTTTTTTGTTTACTTTCTTGAAGTTCTATTAAGGGTTTGAGGATTTCAGCAACTTCCAAAAAAATTACTATTAGTTACCGGTACCGGTATCTGCGGTCACTTGAGAACAACTAAAAGTACTCAAGAGTAACTTATAATATACTGAAAGTAGCTTCACAACGTCTTCTGGTAATTATGTATAATAACTAGAATTAAAATCCGCCTAAGTTAACAATTTATAATGTTAACAGTAAGTAACTTGCCGAATCTTAGTTCTAACATAGTATCTAAAAAATAATAAACAAACAATCAGGCCTGAAAAGAGGTTGGGAAATTGTGTGTGTTTGGGTGTGTGTTTATTATTTTTTTTGGGTGTGTGTTTGTTAAAATAATATTATTCTCATCTTACACTATTTTTGTATACTTTTTCTCTATTTTTACTATATTAACATTTTATTTATATTATTTTTTCATTTCTTTAGTATTTTTATAAATATTAAATAATCAAAATTGCAAATTACTTTTTTTTTAGATATCCCAATTAATTTAAATCCAAAATATTGCTAGTCAGCCTCTGTATTTCTGGTTTTACGATTGATCATTTAACGAGGGCTCCCTAAAAAAGGTTTTTCTGCATGCTTTTTAGCATCTGCCTTTTTATGGACAAAAGATTTTTCCTGACGGCCCTGCATTATTAAACAACTTCATAACATATGACAATAATTGTTATATTAAATAACTTTAAAGTTATGTACTGTTGTTTTTATTTTTTTTATTTTTAGCAATCTTTGCATGCGATTATTAAATAGATTTTCATACAATATCGATCCGATATACAGTGGCGATCCGTTCCGTTCTTTAACTAGGGCTCTAAAGATAATTAAATTGTGAGACCCTTCATATCTAAATAGTTTATTTTGAAACTTGTATTTACTTTTATTTTACTATTTTAGACTTATATTTGTTTTATATTTATCAAGAAATCAAAAGAACTTTTTCACAATATTGAATCATTTGGACCTAACAAAATGTATCCTGCGTGGCGTTCATATTGTTTTGTTTCATTAATATTTAAGTTATATGACTTAAAAATATATAAAGCAGATGTAAATTACTTGATTTCTTTTATTACTGCCCCCCCCCCTCCCCTCACATTTTGACTAAATCGACTTTTAGTCGATTTCAAAAAGTGTTAGTCATTCAAACTATAATTTCAAAATTTAATTTCAAAAATTTTAATATTAGTTCAAAAGTCGACTTTGGTTGACTTTTGAAAATATATTAGTCGATTTAGTCGCCAGTCGAACTTTTTAATAGTCGTAAAAACACTACTTTAAATATAGTTTAACCAAATATAGTTTTCAATTTTATTTTGATTTAGAAGTTCAAATTTTTTTTATTCAATATTGAATGAAGATGTTTTTAAGCATCTTTATTCATCAATTAATAAGTAGAAACTCGAATAACCCAGTAAACACGCTTTAGTTGGTCCAACTGACGGGCCAGTATTGGCTATAGTTGGCTAACTATTGGTATTTCGAGCCAACCATTAAGCGACTGTATACCGCGTGTTTTTGAATCGTAAAAGTTTCGCGTAAGTTTTACAAAGTTATATTTTATGTAAATGTAACGAGTTAATTCACTATTTATTACAGCAGCTGATATTATAAACTGCATATCACAACTAAATAGTAATAAGTCCCCAGATAGCTGTGGGATAAGTGCTGAACACCTTAAACACTCTCATAATAACAAACTTTTTTTGTGGCTCGCTAATTTTTATAATAGCATTCTAACGTATGGAAAGGTTCCAAAATATAATTATAGATAAATTTGTATTGAATTTTTAAGATAATATATCAAGTTATTAATGTGTTTTCGTTATTAATGATTTAAATACTCATAACCTGTATTAGGGGTTGCTTACAGGGCCGTCCCGAAGGGGGGGGGGGGGGGGGGTCCCGGTAGGGTTGTCACCCCACCCCCCCCCCCACCCCCAACGCTGTTATTTGTGCATGTCAGTTGGCACATTTGTACATTTAGTATTTGAGTTGGCTTTCGGGAATGAAATAGAGTACCGTTTTGGTGACGTTGAAAAAAAATTACTTTTTAGGTATATCAATAACTAACACTTGATGTTTTGTTTTCTTGAGTTTTAAAATATTTAAATTTCTGTTATACGATTTCTTGAATGAGTAATATAGGGGCGAAGCGTAAGAGATTTAAAGTTGAATGTCTAAAATATGGCAGTATATTTAATAACAATTTTAAAAAACAACACCAAGAAAAAGTATATAATGTGGTATTAGTAAATATAAAACACGTTGGTGCTCCCGATAATCCTTTTCAAAGTGCAGTTAAAACTTTCTAAAGTAGAGAAACGAGAATCGGTATGTACCTGGTTTAATGTAATATTAAGTTCAACGATAATTATGCTAATAAAGTTATAGAATAATTTAAAACATCTGAGTTTTAATTTAAATTAAAATGTAACATTTAAGAAATCAATCAATCCATTATGTATTTTTTAACAAATCAATCTACTAGGTATTTTTTAAAAAATCCCTTATGTATTCTGAATAAAGATCACTTATTCAACGATAAAAATAGTAAAATCGTTTTTAAAAGATTAAAAGCATTTATTTTATAACTTCTTTTGGATTAATTTAATTGAACTTATTAAGCTTTTTTAATTAAAGTTATTTCTTTATAACTTGCCATTTACTATTTTTTAATTAAAGATATAAGTTACTTAATGATTTAGAATTGAAATATTTGGTATATTTATATGATATAAAGTATAATATATTTTAATATAATTTAGAATCATGAAACATGTTGTTCTCAAATGTTAGAGGAGGATTTATTTCAAGAGAATTCAATTCAATTGTCTCCAATAGATGAACCTGACATACAAAATGATGAAGTCAATTGGTTATCGTGTGCCGGTCAGTTAGAAAATATTGTCACAGACTTAATCGAGTGTGGCACCATTTTGTCTAAATTAAAATCTGAGATATTTCCAAATCCTGTGATATTCTTATTGTAAAGCATTCAGGTCATTAGAATAAAATCAAGTTCTAAAGAATTCTTAAAAAATGCAAATATTTTATCGGAACAAATCTCTAAATCACCTAAAAGTTCCAAACCAATTAACAATATTATCGATAACATAATTAATCATGATCCAGGCAGTCGTGATTCGGTTGCTCCAGCATCTCAGCGTCAATACCTTATTGCTTTAGGGCCACATCAGCCAAAATTAACTAAATATCCAGTTAATACTATAGTTAACAACATTAAACAGCATAGTTTTATAATCCTAAATGGTACAATGAATATCCATTATTAGAATATAGTATTGTGACAGATTCTGCATACTGTTTTGTATGTACTTTATTTTCAAATGGTCCAGGAAGATCTTATCAAGATTCAGCATGGGTAAAACCTGGTGTTCGTCAATAGCATAAAATGAAAAACTGTGGAGTTAAAAATTAGGTAAATTACAGCAACATTTTTCTTTTTTTTTCATAAAGCAACGTTACATGATTATTATCAATTTATGGCAACTGAAAATCATATTGATATACTTTTAAACATATCAAATAGAAGGAAGCAATTAAGTTAGAACAAGAAAAAGATTTCAATAAACAAATTGTAGCTATATTATTTGATATTGCTAGAACATTATCACGACAAGGATTAGCATTTCGAGGTAATGGTGACGAAAGTGGAGGAAATTTTATGCAATTTGTTCAATTACTCACTAGGCATAATCCCTTAATGAAACGCTGGATGGAGGAGTCTTCTTTACGATCGCATAAAGTTACTTACTTAGGTCCACGATCTCAAAATGAATTTATTGAACTACTAGCTAAAGAAACACGTAACATAATAATAAAAGAGATACACGAAGCAAACATTTATTCAGTATCTGCTGATACTACACCAGATATATCACATCAGGATCGTTTATCAGTATGTGTCTGATATGTTAATAGTCAAGGCAAATCTGTTGAGCGACTTTTGGAAATTGAAAAAAGAAACGATAAAACTGGTTCGGGTACAGCATCACAAATAGTCAACATTTTAAAAAGTAATTTATTAAATCCGGAGTTAATACCCTTTCAATCCTATGATTTTGCAAGTAATATGTCAGGGAAATTTAATGGAACCCATGTTAAACTTTCTGAAATTGTTGGTCACAAAATTATATTTATACCATGCCAAGCTCATCGGTTGAACACGTTTTTAGAACATAGTTGTGATGCTAGTAGTATAATTGGAAGTACTATTGATATATTAGAAAATCTCTATGTCTTTTTTTCCTCAAGTAATAAAAGATATGGTTTGCTTAATGAGAAAATTTCCAAAATTGAAAATGCGTTACAATTAAGAAACTTGTCAAAAACTAGGTGGACAGCTCGTGCTGAAAATGTTAAAGCTGTATGGAATTTATTAGAAGCTGTTGTTGAAAGCCTTGATGAAATTCTATTATTAAACGAATGTTTTGATGAAGGAACAAGATCAAAAGCACTTCTTCTTCTTTTGATTTTATTGTTTCTATATCTTTCATGAAGAACATTATGTACAAACTAAAGTATCTTACTGAAACCCTTGAGGCAAAAAATTTATCTATAATTGATGCAATAACTTTAACTGAAAGCACAATGAAAATTTTAACATCAATTAACTCTGATGATTATGCAATGAACAATTTCATCAATAGTGCTAAAGAGTTTGCGACCTTACTTGGAATAGACACTGAAGCTGATTTTCGAAACCATCATCGTAGAAGATTAGCTCCTAAACGATTCGATTGTAATTCTACAACACAAACAGAATTTACAATGAATTTATTTTACAGAAAAGAGTTTAAAATAGTTCTTGATATCATTTTTAAACTAACAAATGAAAATTTAAAAACATGTATTTCTTCTATTGAACCATTATATCTATTGTTTTCTCGACCATTTAATAAACTTAATATCTCAATGGGTAATGTACAAAAATCTATTTCAATATTTCCACCAGCCAGCCAAGGTGCAAATCTTCAAGATTATGACTTAGTTCAAACAGAACTAGAAATATTATTTAATATGTTAAAAGAAGACGAAACATCATTTAATTCTATAATGGAAAAATCAGAAGAAGTAAAGCATATTTTACCATGTGCTAATCAAATTTGTCGTTTAGCCTTGACTTCTCTAGTTACTGTTGCAACAAATGAAAGAACATTCAGTAAACTAAAATTGATAAAAACATATCTTAGATCAACAATAGCTGACGAGAAATTGAATTCTTTAGTGTTATTGGGTGTTGAAAAAGATATTGTTGACCATTTGGATATACAAAAATAGCACATCAATGGTCGATTTTAAAAAACTGGCGTATAAAAATTTACCAAGTTTATACAGTTTATTATAAAATTAAATTGCTAACGTCAAGAAATATTGTTTAGATATATAATTTTAACAATCTTCTTTTAATAAATAGTATTACAGTATTAAAACTGTATTTTGATATCGTAATATACGCCCATTTCATATATGATAGTTATTACTCCAATGCTCAGTAGGCCAGAACATTTTTTCCGAGGTCGAAAGTCCCAAAAAAGTGAATTCTTCAAACATTTTCGTTCTTTTATTATTAAAACATAAATACTTTACTCAAAAATATTTGGCATTGTATATTTATAATTTTTTGACCAACAAGTTCAGAAAATTTAACATGGGTTTCATTAAATTTCCCTGAAATTACTTGCATGCTCCCTATAACCATTCATAATGGTTTTAAAATTGTCAAATTTTCGCTTATTTTATTTAAAAACTTGTCCTCAAAATCGACGTAACTGAACAATGCATTGTATAGTTACGTAGATTTTAACAATAAGTTTTTTTGAAAAAATAAGCAAATATTTGTCATTTTTAAAACCATTATGAATAGTTGATGAAAAGTTTTGAGTGTTGTGTTAATGTACATTGTACATTAACACAACACTCAAAACAACGAATCGATGCATGTAATGACGATAACCCAAGCTCTAAACTTTGCAAACCCATTTGGACGGATCAGCACTTTATCTAAGTTGTTCAAAAACCTAGGAGTACAGAATTTAGAGGGTCAGAGACCCATTAAACCTAAAAAGTAGGTGTCTTTAAAAAGGCCCATTATTTCACTGTTTTTGAGCGTTACAAATCTTTTTTTGAGTTGGCATTTACAGGAGTTTCACCCCCCCCCCCTAATAATTTGGTTCGGGACGGCCCTGGTTGCTTACTGCAAGTTTTTTATTATTGTTACTGTTGTAAATTACTGCTGTTATTATTATAATTGTAGTTGTTATTGTTATTACTACTGTTATTATTACAATGATTATTACTGTATTATTAGACAGGTCAACAGAAAAAAAAATTCTTTTTGATAAATAAAATGCTATACAAATAACAAACTGTTTGCAGAGCAAACAATTTATTTTTTGTATAGCATTTCCCTTTTGGATTTCAAATATGCAACTCATTTTTCACCATTACGTCAAGTTGTAAAGATAGTTGAAACATTTATAGCATTTGCACTTTCAATTGTGCAAAAAAGTGCAAAAGCGAATTTAAATAATCGCGAAAAAAATCATATAGTTGGGCCGGTAATGGTACCAACTGTTAGCCAACTGTTTTATTACTGTTGGGCCGTTAATGGTACCAACAGTTTATAAAACAGTTGCCTAAGTGTTGGTAAAAGCGCAACACTTAAGTAGCTTTTGCTATAGGTAGGTTTTATTCACTTTGAGAGAGCTAATACTTTATATGAAACATTTCGCCGTGTAGATGTAAGGGGTCATTTGCAAACTATGTCACGCCAAAAATTTTTTAGATCCCCCTCCCCCCTTTTCAACAAAATGTCACAAAATATCAACCCCCTATCTTATCCTGAGGGTTCTAATCCCTGCAAAAAATATTTCGAAGCAAATTTTAGAATTTCGAAAGTGAAAAATTGTTTCGATATTAATTTTAGAATTTCGAAATCTCAAAAACATTTCGAAGCAAATTTTAGAATTCCGGAAGTGAAAAATTGTTTCGGTGTTATTGTTAGAATTTCGAAACCGCAAAAATATTTTGAAGCAAATTTTAGAATTTCGAAGGTGAAAAATTGCTTCAGTATTTTTTTCAGAATTTCGAAATGGCAAAAATATTTCGAAACAAATTTTAAAATTTTGAATGTGAAAAATTGTTTCGTTAATATTTTCAGAATTTCGAAATCAAAATAATGTTTCGAAACAAATTTTACAATTTCGATATGAAAAAATCGTTTCGATGCAAAATTAATTAGTTTGAAATTATTTCGAACTTACCAAAACAAAAATAGAGTTTCGAAAAGCTTTTTTTTTTTCCGTGAATAACCTTAAAATATAGCCCAAATATTTTTTTAAATCAATATCTTTAACATGACACAACATGTCTCTTAGGTTTGGGATCCCTTTTAAATAAAGTTATGGGAAAAAATTTGTATTCATTAAGACATATTCTTTGAAATTACTGATAGAGCAGCCCATATCAATGAATCCCCCAATATATTTTCATCTGATTGTGGTGAAGTTTGTGACATACTGCTTAATCCGCTTGATTGAGGAGAACATGGGTCAGAAGCTCTGACCCCACTTTATTTAAAAAAGTTGTTTTAAAAATGTTAGGAAAAAATTTATGCAATTTTTCCATAAGATTGTTATAAAGGATTAAAGTCAGCTTAAAAAAGTTACAAAATTTTTTTTGCAGTTTCTGATTTTTTATTTACTTTGTAAAGATTTTTATAATGAAATTTAAAATGAGTAACAATGGTTTTAATCTAAATGTTTATTAAGCGAATACTATGACGTAACTAGAAAGCATCAAAACAAAAAGGTATTTTGAAACTCAAGTTTATAATAAAAATTGTTATTATGTAAAACTGCAGTTTTTTCATTTTAAATGTCTTAAATTGATTGTTATCGTTAAAAAAACTCAAACACTAAAAACGTCGTTAATTGAAGTTAGAAGAGCATTCCTTTAATTAGCTTATATTTTGTATAAACCAATTATAAACCACGATCTCAGGTGTTTAATGATATTTAATTTGTAGCTTTTGATACAGGTTAATTAGATAGTTTCAAATGATATATTTAACTCTTTTTTTACTGAAAGTTAACAATATTTTCCATGTTAAAGATATTAGTACAAAATGCGAACAAAATAGTTTTTTATTTTATATAAATATCAACAAAGTAGTATATAAGTTACTTATATGGTAAAAAACAAACAAACTTAAAGTTCAAAAGACGTCCAAAACGTTCAAAAGAAAGACGTTCAAAATGTTCCTTACCCATTGTGTTTTTTGGATGGTTTTGAGACACTTTACTTTGTAAAAGTTTTTGTGACTTTTTTCTTGATTTTTTTCTAAAACTTTTTTTAATAACAAATACTATGCGCAATAAACTGAAATAAAATAAAATTTAAAGAAAAGCCCTAACAAGTTACTAGACTGCATTTTCAAATTTTAATGCAATTTTGAAAAAAATTTAAGTACCTCATACTCAATTTAAACAGTTTTATTGATATGTATTGAACATTTATGTGTATCATTTGCTATCATTTAACAATGATGAAGGTATAAACCATTAAATTAAGGTACTTGACAATAAGACTCCCTAGTTTTCTATAAATTTTCTTTTACCGAAATACTTATTGTTAATCATTGTTAATTTTGCATTAACAATGGTTAACAATAATAATGACTTTGCTATTACTATATCCTATTTTATAGATTATATATTTTCAACAACGACGACGGGCAAGTCCCTAGTAACACAGTGGTACGAAGGAGTTGCATACATTACTTAAATATATAGCCAGCCATTATAAACCCAAAATTTTCAACTCAATTATTTCAACCTACTGTGGACCGCGTAAAACGCTATTATTAACCTTCTTTATTGTAAATTAGTGCGGTACAGTTACATTTATGGGTGTATTTTTTGTGGAATTTGCGCTTATATATAAATTATAGATTTGTAAACATTGAAATATATATATTTCGTAATGTTGCTTCTCTTTCTCTTTTCTACAACTACCATAATGGGCACTGCTCTACAGAGCTTGCGTCTCTTGTGCCATCTACTATAATTCATTCTCGTGTTACTCGTCATTCAATTAAGTGTCATCCTTTTTCTGTGACTGTTCCTAAGTGCTCAAAAAACTCTTATTTGTCTAGTTTCTTTCCTCAAACATTAGCTCTTTGGAATTCGCTTCCTTCATCTTGCTTTCCTGATTCATATAATTTGCAATCTTTTAAGTCGTCCGTCAACCGTTATCTTGCTCTACAATCTTCATCTTTTCTCTTTCAGTAACTTCCAACTTTAATTAGTGGCTGCTTGCAGCCTTGTTGGAAGCGAAGATGTTTAAAAAAAATATATATTTATATATACTTAGACTTGTAAGAAAAAAAGATAAAAAAACAAACAATTAAGATTAACTGCAATGTTGTCAAAAAAGATTTCGTCTGACCTATTTAAAAACCATCTCATAATCAAGGTTTTTCAGTTATGTCTTTATCGAATTCTTATTTTTATGCATTATTTTTGTGTCCTTTTTTACGTTTGTCCTAAGTTACGAAATATTTACTTGCACAGAAAAAACAAAAAAAACTTGTAAATAATGTCAATGGAATAAAATTCTTTATAAAGTTTTTTATGTGTCACTTTTTTTTTTAATTATTTTATTAACTTAACTTTAGTTTTTAACAAAATAATCTATTTAGATATAGTTACTAGGAATATTTTTTTTATTCAATAACTTATCTAAACAATACATGTTTATAATTTTTTATTGCTAAAAATAATTGAAATATTTTTTAACTTTTTTTTTTTTTTTACCTAATGATTGTAAGACACGCTTCACAATGAAACACGTCAAAGCTTCGGGTCTTAGTAATAAGGCAACACACTGGCCCTTAACAAATTCGAGATCGATAAAAATGTCAACAAAAACTGTTTGCAGATTCTTTTTACACTTTTTTTGTAGATCAAAAATCTGTTGAAATTAAAATCTTAGATGCTCGTCCATGATTTATAACTAACTTTTAATTTAGTCATTAATTCAAAATAGATTTTTTCATCTAGCATATGGTAATAGAGATAACTGTAAGTTCTAAAATTGTCATTATTTATTAATTACATCAGCTATCTGAAATACTTTTGAAAGTTATTATAAATCTACAATACGCAATAAAACCACACTTTTGCATACTATAAATCCAAATGGAGCAATTGCTAAGTGAATTAGAATCAAAAGAAGTAAAAAGTTGTTTATATCAACATTTTCATATTTAATGTTAAAAAAAATGGGGTTCAAACAAATAAAAAATAAAATAAATAGAAATAAATGTGTTATAAATGTATCGAACTAAATTCCACAACAGCCTTCATCAATCGCTCTCTATACGACACATTAGTGATTAAATTAGTTTGATATCGTGACCAATACTTTAAAAATTCCCTATGGATTGACTCTCTGGCTTATTCAGATACAAGTCCTTGTCCATAACCTGATTTCAATTTACAAAGGCATTGTTCAATGTGTTTAAAAATTACGTGTATTTTGAGAGTTCTGATAAATCTGTTGCCTGAAAAATTGTCTTCAATACTTGCAGGTAATGATATAAATTGTAAGAAACTTTTCCAGTTCCAAAACAACATTTGACAACATTATCAATTGCTTTTAGCAATAAAACTAAAGGTAACAACAAAAACGGGCTAACTTTAACAAGGACATCAGCTTCAATAAGTTTATCTGCATGTTGAAGT
Organism: Hydra vulgaris; assembly: GCF_038396675.1. Lineage (NCBI taxonomy): Eukaryota > Metazoa > Cnidaria > Hydrozoa > Anthoathecata > Hydridae > Hydra > Hydra vulgaris. Next base: position 7,037,681 of record NC_088920.1, read on the forward strand.
AGCTTACGACATGCATTGTCTTCAAAGACCTCACCCTAAACAAAATATACGATTTAAGTCATTTTGATTTTTATCAAATTTTTATCAAATTCTCACCTGGTAAATTTTTGAAATCAATTTTAACTTTAAGGGGCATAGCATGGCTTTTTCTCTGCCTAAAAGTGGCAAAATTCCGTTCCAAAAAATATGACTAACGAACCCTTGTATTAAATGTAATTCAGAAAGAGGGCATTTAGCTATAACCAACATAAAATCTGGTTCGTTTAAAAGTGGAAGGTTCACTGTGTTCATAGTGTTTGGGACATCTCTTTTTTTATTCCTCCTAATAGCTGAAACCTATTAAAGTATATATTAAACATATATTATATGTTTATTATTAAAAAGGTGAAAATACATTGATAACAGAAAATTATTTAAAACATAATGTTGTAAAATTTTACCTGTTGGAACATTTTCTCAGATCACCATATCTTCGCAAACCTGCAAAGCTATTGTTCAAAGATTACAAAAAAATATTTAAATTCCAGTTTACATTGTACATATCTTCTTCCGCTTGTGTAATTAATCCTCGGAGTAACCGTAATTTAACATAGCAATATGGACAAGGATTTGTTTAAGTGGCTGTCTGCAGACCATTGACAACCAAAATTAATTTAGAATCAGCTGCAAAAACAAAAGGAATCCTATCTAACTTAATTAGATTAAATAGCAGTTTCATGTTTTCATAAAATTCTTTGATTTGAGGCACAATACAAAGCATTATTAACCTGTGAACACCTGTTAACTTCCCTTTTTTGCAAGCTGTACCCTCTTCAGAATACAAGGATCTTTTTTTTTAGGAAAGCTCAGTTTCTGGTAAAATTGTTGCACTAATATTTAGAAAACCCTGGCCTCCGTCAGCCACTACCTAAATTAAACAAATTTACCTCTTAAAACTATATTACAAATTAAAAATTAAATTTTAATGTAAATATAAAATACAATGATACCTTAATGTATACTTTTTCATTAATCTCTCTAGCTATCATCACGGCATCCACAATATCTTGCTTATCCCAACAAATTGTTCTCTTTGCTTTTTCTTTAGATTCACATCTCTTCATCTTAGAAATCCATCGTATATTTTATGGGAGGGACTTGACGGAGAAATTCCATCAAGTATTGATCACATGGTTTCTGAAGTATGTCTTTGGGACTGTCGTTCAAAAATTGAATTTTACAACAACAAAAAAAAGAATCTAATCTGGGAGTTATAAGACCACTCTCACTAAGTATTACAAGAAATGAAGTATTTAAGTTTATAAAGGAAGGAACAACAGTAAAATGCATGACTGTTCCGAAAGGTTTAAGCCGCTATCATAAACTTTACTTATTTTGGCTTAAAGAGAGCGTTCAGAAGATTAAAGTAAATCATATATTTATGCATATTCTTTTTGATGAATATCATTTTTACATTAGAGAGCTGGAGAATCATTTAAACAAGATATTATGATAGAAGTGCGTTTAATTTTAGAGCAATCAAAAGTGAAATTTACATTTCTAAATCATGTCTGGTTTTAACATATTCAATCATATCGATACACCTATAACGAATTAACTGAAAAATACCCAGGTGAAGAGTTTTATGCTTTCGAAGATTTAAGAGAATTTAAATTACTAACAGGTTTAAAGCAAATGGGATATTTTCAATATTTGACCATCCTAATTCATATAATGATAAAAGAACAGATGAATATTACTCTGAAACACTTTTTTTATGATGCGGAATATCCTTTAGATCAAACTTTGTTGTCGTATGTCATTTGTTTGTTTTATTCATTTACTTCCAAGAGTATTCTTTGGAACCTTCAAAAATAAATTTTTAATAATGTTTTCAAATTTAAAATAGAGTGAATTTTAAAACATTGATTATTTTTATTGGTTCAATTTTAAAAATTAAACCAATAAAAAGTTTTAGTAAAAAAAATTTGTGCATTTTGTCTTAAGCGTATTTTTTTACGCTAGTATTAAAAAAGTCTGGACACGATAGCACACGTCTAATATAATGCAAACGGGTAGCAGAAACTCTTTTAACGACTCACAACAAATAATCTTATACAAGTTTTTTGTGTTTTTTTTTTGTTTTTTTTTTCAAATTTCGCTAACATCAAAATTTCACAGTACAGTTATATCTTTCGCATATATCGTGTTACAATTAAAAAATCCATTATCAGCATAATTAAAATAAGAATATATACATATATAAATATAAGCATATATTCACTTACAAATGTACAGATGCGCACATACATAAACTACTAACAATTAAACATTGGTTAGGATTTGAAAGAAGATCACAAGATATTGTTGTCAGAACCAGAAAATCAAACAACCAATTATTTGATCACGTGACAGTAACAATCCTTAACTTTTTTTTTTCACTTTTTTTGACGGATAACTTTAAAAGTTATTCGTCAAAATAAGTTAATAATTAAGTGTCGAAAATAAATATCGAAACGTAGAAAATAAGACGTTTGACAAGAAAAAATGCAAAATGCAATCAAATTTATAAAGACAAATATAGCCATAGTTCATTTTTTCCCCCAAAGTATATGCAAGTTTAACATGAGTAACGTAAAACGCTAACGTGGCAAGGTTACGTTGAGGTATGCAAGAATTATTTCATAAGCTAATTTTAGTTTTAAGTTCGTTTTTTCTTTGGTAGTGTGGTATGACGTGCTGTTTAAAATCAACGTAACTAGTAAGTTTCTTTAGGCCGAAGTATTTGATCTAATGATATACATGGCGTGAAAGATTATCAAGTTGAAAAAAATAAATATTTAAAGAAATAAATATTTTAGAAATAAAGAACAAACAGTTAATAAATGGCGTTATATTATAACCTCATACGAATTGAAGTTAATATACGTGTATTGGTTCGAGTGGTTGTAAAAAAGAATTAAGGCAAATGACAGCATGACTTTCGTGGAATTCGTATGAGAAATTGTAAAACATTTTTTGTCAATGTTTTGTTAAAGTTTATTTTAATTAAATAGCTAATTAGCGTGAGTGTGAGGTGGGGCGTGGGTAGTTATATCAAGGCACATGGCAATAGGTTAACCTAAGGAGAAAATAATTTTAGCAACTCCTCTAAAAATACAATCAAGGTTTTTGAAAGAAGATAGAACTGACAACAAATTTAGAAACTTTACATGCAAAGTAATGTTACACAAAAACATGAGTATATGTGGTTTAACACCTAACTTGCAAGTAATTTTTCGATTTTTAAATTTAAAAATTTTTTTGAAGAATTTTTGGCTTCTTGAGCTTTTGGTTTTCTGGAGTGTAAAAAATAAAAAAAATTCAAACTATTTTATCATCGTCTTAATTTATTACAATTTTTTCTTTATAAATAAAGCGTCAATAAAAAGTATTTTATAAATAGGTATAGTCTAATCATTAGTAAAGATCAAAATAGCTTAATTAATTACCAAAATAATAACCAAAAAAACCATTTTGAAAAAATAATAACTTCGCTTGCAAAATTTTTTATAATTGCATCAAAATCTAATTTCCTTGCACAATTTGCTGATGATCAAAATATTTAAAGCTTTTCCTTTACCTGAATAACCTGTGAGGTTTAAATGACACAATTGAGTGGGCGATAAAATGAGTCGCGTTTTTAAAGTTTAGGTTGATTTAAGAGGAGTATAATTATTCTTATCAACCTGTAGTTTGTCATAAGTCATAAAATGTGAGTTAATATAGCTGATAGAGAGTGTGCCATTAATGACTGATTATAAATATAGTTTCCACATTATAGCAACAGATAAAAAGATAGATACTAGATCAGTTTAATTATCTACTCTTAGGCGGCTTCTTACGGTATCTTGTTATGATTCATGTAAATCAACAATCATTTAAAATAGGTAACAAATGATTATAAGTTTTGTTAGTTACAAAAAGTAAATAGAGTAATAATAAAATGGAATATTAAAAAAACAAAAACCAAAAATAAAAAACAAATTGGTTCATTTTTTGTGTTGACGTAATATTAGAGAGAAGGGGGCTCTCTGGAGGTTTAACAAGTTGTTGACAAGAGGGAGGGGGAGGTAAGAATTGCCAAAAAATGTTGACGTAATCAATGGACAGTCCGTTATCTGTAAAACAAGTTATACCAAAAATTCTTCAATGTCACTTCTGAAATATATAAATTCCTTATAAGCTAATCTAAAAAAACAACTTAAGAAATTTTTATAAGTTGTGAACATATTAAATATAGAAGTATGTCATGAAATTAATTTAAAAAGTTGGTTCTCGAACACAAGATCTCACATAATTTTATGCGAGTTTCCCCTGACTACATAACTTTAAGTTTAGTTTTTAAGACTTTTTTTCTCAAAATTTAAATTGCAATACTTAACTATATAACTTTGTACATAAAATATATTTCAATATTATTTCAATTATTTTAGAACCGTTTTGTTAAAACTTGTTAAAACTATATAGCTGTAAAAACGAAAGAATATATATATATATATATATATATATATATATATATATATATATATATATATATATATATATATAAATATATATATATATATATATATATATATATATATATATATATATATATATATATATATATATATATAAGGTAAGTGTGGGTATTAAGGCCCGGTGGGTAATAAGGCCCACTAATCCAAACTTAGGGAAAAAATAAATTGTGAAACTTTTTTTCGAAATTAAAATATTAGAGTTATCTGGTTTTATCACTGGCAGCAAAAAAAAATCAGCATTCCTTTACATTTTCATTTTTTTAGTGGGCCTTAATACCCATACTTACCTTATATATAAAATATGTTTTCTGCTTGGTCTTAAACTGACTGATTATGGTTTTTGTAATGAAACCATCACTTGGCACTTAGAACTCCCATAACAATAGAGCTAATAGAAAATTATTCGCGGAAAATTCATCTCTGATTGGACTCAAGTCTTAAGTGGTGTTTTTTTATATTGGTCACAGAGACGTTGCCATGTACAAAAAAAAGCAGACCAGATATTATATTGGCATGGGTGCGGAGTCCTAAAACTACTCCGGCTTTATATCTCTATTGTTTCATGGTCTCTGGTGTAAAAGCTCCATATGTTTATTGAGTTATAAACTTCTATAAGAGAAAAAGTCATGAAATTTCATGACTTAGAACTTATTGCGTTTGTACCCGGAGTCCCGGAGTCAGTGCCGCTATTATATCTAAGGACTCCGGGTTCAAAAATTAATTGTTCCTCAAACTTAAAAGTCCTAGTCTTTTCCTATAAATAGTACAAAAGGGTTTTAATAATGGTAGAACTCTCGGATCACGAATTAATCTTTTCGTGACTTAACATGTTTTTCCTAAATCAGTATGTTTGTTTTTTTGCGTTTTGTAAAACCTTATCATCTGTTTTCCATCAATTTACTCAAAAAGCAATTCTGACAAAAATTGTCATTATTGTCGACGCGTTAGGGAACAATTATTCTTAACTTTCGCGTCGGTCTTCAATTGCTGCAGCAATTCAATTCAACGAGCAATTCAACGAGAACCAGCATGCTGGTTCTCTTTGAACGCTAGCGAACCGTTATTGTTGACAAATTCCTATTATAATAAATAATTTAACAATGTTTATATATATATATATATATATATATATATATATATATATATATATATATATATATATATATATATATATATATATATATATATATATATATATATATATATATATATATATATATATATATATATATATATATATATATATATATATATATATATATATATATATATATATATAAATATATAATACATATATATAAATATATTAAAGATTAAATTGGTTACTTATAAAACAGGAATTATAAAGAAAGAAAGTATAAAAAAGTGGTATTCGGTGGTATATAGTGCTTAATACACAGAAGTTGATGTTTAATAATTTTCGAAAAATATTCCCATCCACCCCTGAGCTTATTAAGACCCCCTACCCCTGTTTATTCAATTATACATGTTATGAACAATGAAACTGTATCTTAAATCTATCAAAAAAAATTTAGTTATTTTTTTTTAATTTGTGGGACCGGTTTATATCTTAAGAATTAGAAAATATAAACTCACTTAAAAAAAAAAAATTTCCACTCACCTATCTGTTAAGACTACTTTCTCCTTCCCCGCTTTTCTTTCCACCTCCCTGTTTATTACATCTGGATAAATTTTCTATTGATCCTTTTATCTCTTATAATAAAATATTATTAATATATATAGTATCGTATTAAGGACCTCAGAATTGTAAATAAAGAAAGAAAATTGATTATAAAACATACTGATCACTTGTACTCAGGTATTAGCCTAATAAACTTTTAATATTTTCTAATTTTTAAGACCTAAACTAGTCTCAAAAATTAGAAAATAATAACTAAATTTTTTTTTTTTTAGTTTTGACAGTTTCTTTGTACATAACAAATAAAATCAGGGATGCGGAATCCTAAAAGGACTCCGGCTTTATATCTCTATTTTTACCTGGTCTCTGGTGTCCAGATGCTCTAAACATTTTGGTTGACTTATTATATGCAAAGAGAAAATATTCATAAGATTCAATGACTTTAAAGTTGTTGATTCTAAGCCTGCAGTCTTGGAGTCCTTGCTGCCGTTATACCTTAAGACTCTGGGTTAAAAAACTAAAAGTTTTAATTTTTTTTCTATTAGTATTCCATAAGCTTTTCTATATTTTTAGAGCTCCTGGAAGTTTTTTTTTTTAGGTTGTTGTGTATCCTAGTTTTTTCATAATTGCTGTTTATGTTAAAAAAAATTTTTGCTTAAAAGTAATTTTGAGCAAATACGCAAAAAAAGTTTTTTTTTGCTAAAAATGTGCATAAATTTTTTTTATTTTAAGCAACAATTATGAAAAAAAACGTGTGCGCAACAATCTAAGAAAAAATTTTGACCCTTATGATCACATTAGAAAAAAAAAATGTCCACAAAATAATTAGATTCAATTAGCGCTCAAAGCCAAATATTTTAGGAACAATTTGGGGCATTTTTTGGGGTATTTTGCCACTTGAGCACATGATAAAAATGAGGTAAATGTATTTTTGGATTTTGTTTTGCAATTGTATTTTTTTAAATATTTGCCTCAAATTTGGCTTCTTGTGTATTTGCGTTTTGAAAATTTTATTTTTTTGAACACCCCTTCTCCACACCCTTGATTAAAATTTAATGAATATAGAGGTAGGGTCTTAATAAACTCAGGGTGGGTGGGAAAATATTTCGAAAATTATTAAACATCAAATTCTGTGTAAGCACTTAGGAATACCACCTTTTTTTCCTTTCATTTTTCATAATTCCTATTTTTTAGATAACAAATTTAAGTATATTAAACCATGTCTTTTTTTTCTGTTTTAGAAAAGACCATTTCTTTGTAACTACTATAACTAAACTATTCAGGACAACTTCTAAAATTAAAAAAAAAAGCTATATCTGCATTTTTCAATTTCACTTTCCCAGTCAAATTTTTTTTTTAATATTTTAAATTGATTTATTATATCCCTTGCCTCAAAATAATGTACTCATTTCAGCATTCTATTGCACACAGAACAGAAACAAAGACCAAAACCAGTTTTAAAAATGGCAGATTTTTGTTGGTTCAAGATAAAGTTTTAATAGTCATATCTTTGAAACCAATTGGAATTAGATGATAAAATTAATCACTGTCGTATTTGTTTATTTATGAAAAGATTATCTTTTACTTTTGTAAATATTGTTTGGATGCTCTCTCTTATTTTTGTTTTTGTATTAGTAATTTTTAACTAATCTATATTTTTGTCTTGACAACAATCTAATTGTGTATTGTTCAAAAAAGAATTCTTCTTTATTTTACTTAACTGCATATTCCCCATAGAAGTTTACTGCTCATGTATGACCATTTAGCAAATTTTCTTGCCAAAGTTATTATAATAGTATTTTAAATACAATAATGTTAAAATTGTAAATTTTTTTATTTATATTTTTTTTTATTCCTATTTTTATTAAAGTTTATTTTATATAAGTTATTTTATTTTTTGGAAACCTTTGGTCAGAGTTTTACTGAAGTAAGGTATTAAAGGTTGAGTAATCATTCTTTTTTAAATTGATTTTTTTAAAAATTATTTTGATATTAGTTTTTTGAATATGTATTTTGTTTTTATATATATAGTTTTTATATACTTTTTTTATATATATAGTTTGTTTATGTTTGTATTTGTTTATAGTTTTATTTATTTTTAAGTTATTTTTAAAAGTATATTTAAATTTTAATTAATATTCTATCTTTTTATAAAAATTTTAAAAAATGAAATAGGAGTTTGATGGAAGTTTGAATTCAATAAGTGCAGCGTTAACATGCTCTTTTAATTGAACTGGCTCATTACTTGCTGTTGGATGCAACGATGGTCGATTATTTATTGGGGATTTTTTGACTCATGCGATAGCAAAGGTTTTGGTGGCACATGTCCATCATGTTTTATCTGTCAGGTTTGTTTTTCATTTTGTATTAAAATGTTTTATTAAAGTTAAACCATTAATTATTTATGTTTTCATTGTTGCATTGTGATATTCAACTATTCTCAATCCAAGTTCAAGTTTGTATGCAACAAACATCAATCAGGTTTTAAATAGTTAAAAAATAATTAAATAATCAAACGTCATTAAATAATTAAAAAAACATCAATCAGGTTCTTAAAAGTATTTACGTTTTATTTACTAATTATTCTATTCATCTAAAATTTTTACTTTAAAAATCTTATCTAAAGATAAGATTTTTAAAGTAAAAAACTCAAGTTAATTAACTAAAAACATTTTACAATATTTATTTCAAAATTTTTCTAAAGAAAGTTTAAAGCAACATTGGCTTATAAATTTTTTCTCTTCTAATGCTTTTTATGTTAGTCATCTTCTAAATGTTCTTATGTTATCATTTAAATATTACTATTATATTTAACTAATTTGTACCCAGCAAAGCTGCAAGCAACTATTGAAAAGACCAAGGATGGAACATTGAGGTACCCCAGAAGTTAATGAATAAGAATTCATTAAATCATTACTGTGCTTAGAAAGAAATGATTTAACAATTCCAAAACTTCCTCAGCTACACCATATGAAGCCAGCTTATGAAGAAAATTGCATCATGTGGAAAGCTTTTTATGTCTAGAGTAAAAGCCTTTACCATCTTTATCTAATGTGTTATTGAACTTTTCTGTTATAATAGTTAAAAGGTGAGTTGGCAAACAAGAGGTTTGAAATCTGTATTGATTTTTAGAGATAAAATCTAATTGTTAGTCTTAATGATGAGGTATTTAAAGTTTTTTAATTAAAAGCTTAAAGACATAACTTTTTTAATGACGCTGATAAATATTTTCCAAGTCTTAAACTTCTGGAATAAAATACAAGATAGTTAATAATAGAGTTTTGCATTAGAAAGCGCCTTTTTGTTTTTCTTGCATTAATATAAAGATATTTGTTTTAAAGCAAGTGTTTTGTTGTGCGGAAAAAAATGAAAATTATTTAGAAAGCAGTTAAACAAGTAGGTAAAAACCATTGGGTAGAGTTAGATTAACTCAAGAAAATTAAAGCATCTATGGATTTATGTGACGGCGACACAATTATCAGAAATTAAAGACCAAGATTTAGTGACCGATTAATAGTGATTGAGTAGTATTCCTTGGTCAAGCCTATTTTATAATTAGCCTATTGTCAAATGACAATAGTCATCATTACTGAGATCTAAAGATGAAACATTCAAATTCAAATAAGTTTTACTACTAGCAAGAATGTCTAGTGAGTGAGGTAAGATTGAACTAATGACAAGTTTCTATAAAAACCAAGTTTGACCATGGATATTTGTTAAAGTTTAATTATAACAATTTGTTGGAGATGTTTTAAGTTATTAGAGAACTAAACTTGATCACAGATTGTGCATGACACCCTAAGTTGATCATAGATAGTGCATAACACCCTGAGAAATGAGCTTTGCAGATGCCTTAGTTCCTTTAATTAACCCAATTAAATTGGTAACTAAGTTGTAAGAATTAACTTCTTATGCAATATACATAAATATACATAAAAAAAGAATTAACTCCTTGGAAATATACACTAAAAGCACTAACAGTTATCCATGCGCAACATAAGGCTGTTAATACTCAAATTTTTAAAACTGTTGATGAAATCAGATTTTATGAGAACTACCACAGAGTTCAGAAAACCTTACTACCAGCAGGCCTCAGAACCGTTAAACTAAGTTTTTGGACTGGAACTTTACTTGATTTAATACTATGAATACTTGACTCATTCAGAATTATGAATGTAAACATATACAAATATATCACATTACTCATACATATTGTGTTCAAGGTCTAAGTAGTAGGAGATTATAAAAATTTAAATTGCAAAATTTAACTTGTGGTTATTTTGATTTGATAGGCTCATTTGAACAATCTTAATCAGGCTTGGTCAGGAAGCGGAAGCGATCGCTCTCGAGTACTGACCATGGAAATAATATTTAGTTGCGAAAAACTGGTCAGATTTTTTGCAACTGAATGTTATTTCTGTGGTCAAATTTACATTTACATAATAAATTCATAGTTTTTAAATAAAAAATAAGAATATACTATTATAATCTGTAATATAAAGCATTTAAAATATATTTAAAACATTTATATTAGTAAACAAATAATAATAGTTTAAAAGATTTACACCTTTGCAGATGTGGCTCTGAGAATGAGCCATAGTATTAAGATAACAGTTCGTTTGATAAAATATTTTTTTGTTTTACGGACATACACAAACTTTAATGTTCTCAAAATGACTAAAAAATCTGGCCAGTTTTTCGCAACTCAATATCATTTCTGTGGTCAGTACATAAGAACATTTGCTCCCGCTTCCCGACCAAGTCTGCCTAATGTGCATACATTTATTGATGTTACAATTTTACTTCCACAACAAATTAATAACATTTTTAAGACTTTATCTAACCTTTACAGTTTTATTTATTATTAAAACTTTCCTGTTATTTTGGAAATTAAGATTTAATTAAAATTTTTTAAGTTCAAAAATTGAATAAAGAATCTTTGAAAGAAAACCTTTGCGAAAATTGGCCACTTTTGTGACCATAAAGCATAAAGCTATTGAAATAAACACTTTATTTTATGTTTTAGTAGGAGTCGTAATGGTAAAAAGATTTTAAAATCTTCAACTGATTGGAATGTTGGGTTATGGGATGTCTTGTCAGGTGATTGTGAAGTGCGTTATTGCTTTCCTTTGGCTGTTCAAAAAGTGCAATTTCATCCACATGACAAGTAAGGTTTTTAACCATTTTCAATTTTTAAACTCTTGCATTTTGTTATAATTGTTATAATTTAATTTTTTAAAAGATTATCAGTTCTATAAACTTTGACTAGTGCTTTTTTTTGGAAAAAAAACTCATTTAAACCAAACTAAAATAAACCAAGTGATTCGTTATTTCAAACTAAAATAAACCAATCATTATTTGTTAAAATAAAATAAACCAATCGTTATTCATTAGATTAAAATAAACCAATCATTATTCGTTTAACTAAAATAAACCAATCAGATTTGTTATTTTTTTGTTATAACTAATAATCTTTTTTGTTTTTAAATAATTGAAAAATTTGTTTAAAATTTAAAAAAAAAAGTTTTTTGTGAAAATTTTTTTTTTTTCTTTTTAATGAACCATTTTTTTATCAGAATTGCTTTGTTTCAAACTAAAACAATCCATTTATTTAACTGTTAAATATAAAAATTTACAATAATATTTTATAAGCTCATATAAATAAGGTCAGGTGTCACTCATATAGTTAAAAACTAGTCAATGGAACAACTCCTAAAAAAAAAACAAAGAAACAAAAAAAAAAAACTATAAATAAAATATAGAAAAATTTTAAAATAAGATTTTAAAAATAAGTTTAAGAGGAAAAAAAAATTAAAAAAAAGGTAAGAAAGGAATATAAAGCACTAATAAATGAATATAATATTAATAATTGCAATAATAATATAATAAAAATAATAATAATATTAATAATAATGTGAATTAAAAAACATTACAAATAGTAACTATATCATGATAACTAGTTGATAAAAATTATAACTAATGATAAAAACTATGGTAAAAATAGTTATAGTAAAATTTTACTTAAATAAATACAATATATATAAAGTATATGTATTGTAATTAATTTATATGTATTAAAAAAAGTAGAAAAAAAGCAAAATATAGCATTAAACTTAAATAAATAGAAACAATTTTAAAAAATTGTATTTTGCCAATTTCATGTATTTATAATTTTGATTTGGAAATGCTAATTACATGAGTTTTTAATTGAGTTTGTGTTTAGGAATTTAGAACTAATTTACTTGTAATTGTTCTTGATCAAATGGATTAGATGCCTGATTACCGTATGTACTACTCCAGTACTGCTTCTACCTCAGTACTACTACTACTTGCTACTTAAGTACAACTAGGTCGCTCTTTTTTATGTATTTCCTAGACTCTATGGAATATTATTTCAAAATATTCTTAAAATATATTTTAAAAGTCTCAGTATAATTACCACTAAATGATTTGATATTATGAATTTGTATTTTAAAAGTAATTTTTTAAAAATAAACTACAATCTTGCCTACAAACAAATTATTGCAAAGATTTTGCAAACAAATTAAATTTATACACAACATATGATTTTGATTTTCAGTTCAGGTAATCAAAACTTCAACCAATTTTGTCTAAGAAAATACATTCATCTTCAAAAAAGGGTTTTATTATGAATTATTTCTCTATTGTTAACTACACTTTATAATCTTTCTGATATTTTTTTTTTTTTTTCTATTAGAAAAATTTTAATTTCAACTTTTTTTAGATTTTTAATTTCATTTTAAATTTTCTCAAGTTAGTCAACAAAAATTCATTTTCTTTTTTAAGTTTCATTTTTGTAAGTGAAAATTGCAGGTGTAAATTTCTTTGTTGTTGTTATTTTTCCTACTTGAAATCACTGTTAAAATGTTTTAAGAATGGTGTCATTAATGCTTGCTTGTAAGTTTCAATTGTCAGATCATGATAGCTGAACATATTTTAATTGAAATCAGAGCTGATCATTTCTGTAAAAAATGTTTTCAAAGTTTAAAAATATAAATTAATTTTTCTATTATTAAATCCTTTTTAGGATTTAGGGCTTTTTTGTATTTAAGACTATGGTATTTATTTATTATAATTTAAATGTTTAAATATCTTAACATGTCTTTCAAGCAGTTTGAAAAATGAAGTTATTTAAATTATATTAATTATTATATTATATTAATTAAATTTTATTAAATATTTAAAACCACTGGTCACTGCTACAAAAGTTTGAACAACAGTTAAATAACAGTTAATAAAAGAATAACCTGCATACAGAAGAAATCCCAAATGATTCAAAAAAGAATTAACAAAAGAATGTCCATTAAGAAAGAATTTTATTTTTAATCTCTGTTTTTTTTTTTTTTTTAACATCACCTCTAGCAATCCTGCGAGCAACCACTTTTTGAGTTAAAAGTTGCTGGAAGACAAAAGATGAAGTTAATAATTTAGCATTATGTTTAACATTATGAACATTTGAATTTTTGTTATAAATTGTTTTAATTGTTATTATGTTAAATTTCTGCAATAAATAGTTATTGTTTAAATAATAATTTCAAATAAATTAGAAGTATTAAAATAATTTAGAATGAATTGAATCTAAAAGTTAAATGAATTGAAACCTGAAAAAAAAGAATATTTTTTTTACAATTAATTCAAAGTTTTTTTTAAACAATTTTGTTTGAAAAATTCATTGTTTTAATACAACAGTTGTTAAAGTAGTTATCCATTCTTTATCCATTCCTTATCCATTCTTGGTACCAGCAATTTTTATCCATTTATGGTATCAGCAATTTTTGCTGTTATTAAGTTTCTACAAGCTGGAGTATTTACTTTCTAAGAAATTTAGTCAACTCAAAAATCTAAAGTAAACTAATAACTATCTTATTTGAAAAGTTCGAAAAGTTAACATAAACAAAATGCTTTAAAGACACCATTTTTTATAGACACCATTTTAAAGACACCATTTTTAATATATATATATTAAAGACACCATTTTTTATTCACAAAGAAATGTATCATTAATAAAAATAAGTAAACATAAACAAAAGAAAAACACTCCAGTGGAAGTTTATTTTCCTGCATTAAATTAAAATTTTCAAGCTAAAATGATAATTTTTAACTTGAAAATTTTAATTTAATGCAGGAAACTAAAAAACAAAAGTTAACAAAAAATATATATATATATATATTTTTTGGTCAACTAAACCTAAGTTTTGTTATCTAAACCCTAAGAAGTTACAACATTTAAATCCATGTTTTTTATAAATGTTTTATTTACATTAGCGAAACATGTCTAAAAAATTTTATTTGTGGCAGATACCTTGCTTGGTAATTAAGAAGTTCTGAGTTTGCTCCTCACCACGTCCCTGCTAGCACCACACTTAACTTGTTTCTCCTCCGTGACTGTCTTTGCCTTCATGGCCTTGAGAAGGTGAATTAACAAAATTAAAATTTCCATTGACACCAGCAATGTAAAAATGCAAAAACTTACTGTAGAAATGTATTGTTAGATGGGTGATCATTACAAGAATATTACTAACACTAGGACTACAATCAAAAAGACATAGCAGTGGAAAAAAAAAATCAAAAAGACATAGCAAGTGAAGAGTGTAAAATCTGTATAGTAAACAAACTTAT